>NC_050073.1:55989691-56037891 GCF_009764565.3 Dermochelys coriacea
ACCTGAAAGTGAGAACCGGCGTTCACATGGCACTTTTGTAGCCGGCATTGCAAGGTATTTATGTGCTAGATATGAAAACATACGTATGCCCCTTTATGCTTTGGCCACCCTTCCAGAGAACATGCTGATGACACTAATTAAAAAATAATGCATTAATTAAATTTGAGACTGAACTCCTTGGAGGAGAATAGTATGTCTCCTGCTCTGTTTTACCCACATTCTGCCATGTATTTAATATTACAGCAGTCTCAGATGATGACTCCGCACATGTTGTTCATTTTAAGAACACTTTCACTGCAGATTTGACAAAACGCAAAGGTAGCAATGTGAAATTTCTAAATATAGCTACAGCACTTGACCCAAGGTTTAAGAATCTGAAGTGCATTCCAAAATATGAGAGGGATGAGATGTAAAGCATGCTATTAGAAGTCTTAAAAGAACACTCCAATGTGGAAACTACAGAACCCAAACCACCAAAAAGCAAATCAACGTTCTGCTGGTGGCATCTGACTCAGATGATGAAAGTGAACATGCGTTGGTCTGCACTCCTTTGGATCATTATCGAACAGGACCCCTTATTATTATGGACCCATGTCCTCTAGAATGGTGGTTGAAGCATGAAGGGACATATGAATCTTTAACACATCTGGCATGTAAATATCTTGTGATGCCAGCTACAACTGTGCCATGTGAACATCTGTTCTCACTTTCAAGTGACATTGTAAACAAGAAGTGGACAGCATTATCTCCTGCAAATGTAAACAAGTTTGTTTGAGTGACTGACTGAACAAGAAGTAGGATTGAGTGGACTTGTAGGCTCTAAAGTTTACATTGTTTTATTTTTGAATTCAGTTTTTTGTACATAATTCTACAATTGTTTGTTCAGCTTTCATGATAAAGAGATTGTATTCCAGTACTTGTATGAGGTGAATTAAAACGTACTATTTCTTTTGTTTTTTATAGCACAAATATTTGTAATAAAAATAAATATAAAGTGAGCTGAACACTTGTGGTCTGTGTTGTAATTGAAATCAATATATTTGAAAATATAGAAAACATCCAAAAAATTTAAATAAATGGTATTTATTATTGTTAACACTGCGATGAATAGCAATAATTTTTTAATCACTTGACAGCCCTACTAAATAGGGAAGAGTTTTTACAAAAGCTTTATGCCAATGACTTGCTGTGTGACCTTGATCAAGTAGGTTCACTGCTCTGTGCTTCAGTTTCCCCATATGGAAACTGGGAATTATAATAATTACATACATTCCCAGGGAGTGTTGTGAGGCTCAGTAATGTTTGTAAATACATGGAGATCCTTGGACAAACAGGGTGGGAAAAGTCCAGAGCAACTCCCCTCTTCATGTAAATCCCTGCTAAAATCTCACTTCTTCTGTGATGCCCACAAGTTGTGAGTTCATAATAAGTAAATAATTAATAACAACAGTTAAAATGAACCTTAATCAATTTAACATTCTGGATTTTCCACTGAGTTCTGTCTTCTCTATGTCAGTCTTTTAGACAGTAAGTTCACTGGGGGGCAAGGATTGTATTTATCATTGCCTCTTGTACAACATTCAACACATTGTCAGGGTAAGTATGTAACAAAAATAATAATTAACCCTCTTGTACTAGGAATCAGAATTTCAGTGCAAATGAACTGTCAGCAAGTAGTAGTGTCAGCTTTGTGCCTTTTGGTACTGTGTGAAATGTGCAGTCTTTTGCCACTTAGGTCACCATCAATCCAGCACTGCTGTCCTATGCCCCCAACCCTCAATATCATGCAGCTGACTTTTATCCTGCCCCAGAAGGGAGAGAGTGAAGCAGAAAGCAGAGTGACAATACTGTTTGTTACTGCAGGGAAAAGGATGGAAATGAGCTGAAACGGGAAGAGACATTCAAGTACCGGTTCAAGAAGGATGGGAAAAGCATTACCTGATCATTAATGAGTCAACCAAGGAGGACAGCGGACACTACACCGTGAAGACCAATGGTGGGGAGTCAGTTGCTGAACTGATCATACAAGGTAAGTGTGACGTTCTGAAACTTGTGGGAACACCCTACATCCCCCATGTTCATCCTTATAATATGATGCTTTGGTATCTAATGCAAAGTTTGTCATGTCGGGTGTCTTTGGAAGACTCATGATGTACTAATCATTGTTGTTATGGTAATGTTATAGTATGTTATAGGTTGTAATTTCATGTATATAGTTATGAGGCTGAAAATGTGTCCTCATGGCTTAAAGCAAGCCCAGGCAAAAACTCTCCAAGAGCAGGGGGACAATTCACACCACATCAGGGCATGTATGGGACAAACCCAGCCCAGCCTCACAGGAACAAAGGACACTGGCCTAGACAACAAGACAGAATCTGTTGGGCTTTCAAGTGAGTCATCCCCCTTTCTTTGGTCTGTTTGGGACTGCGATGAAGTAATGCTCACCTGCCTCTGAAGAGGGGGGCAAAGCCAAGAGGGAAGAACCAACATGATAAAAGGGAGAGACATTTGCCATGCTCTTGCTCTCACTTCCACCTCCATCTACAGACATCACCACCAAGCGATTGAAGTGCTGATCAAAGGGGAGAGCCTGGCTGAAGGGCAACCAGCCAGCCTGTGGTGAGAAACATTTAAGTTTGTAAGGGCACTGAAAGTGTTAAGATCAGCTTAGAATGTGTTTTGCTTTTATTTCATTTAACTAAATCTGATTTGTTATGCTTTGATTTATAATCACTATCTTTAAAATCTATTTATAATTAATAAATCTATTTGTTTTTTCCACCTGAAGCAGTGTGTTTGGTTTGAAACATGTCAGAGACTCCCCTTGGGATAACAAGCCTGGTACATATCAATTTCTTTGTTAAACTGATGAACACATATAAGCTTGCAGCGTCCAGAGGGCATAACTGGAAACTGCAAGACAGAGGTTCCTAGGGTTGTGTCTGGGACCGGAGATATTGGCTAGTGTCATTTGGTTGCACAATCCAAGGAGCAGCTTACATTCCAGAGGCTGTGCGTGAACTGCCCAGGAATGGGGGTTCTCACAGCACAGCAAGGTAAGGCTGGCTCCCAGAGTCGAGGACTGGAGTGACCTAGCAGATCACCGGTCCAGATAACACCAGGGGAATGTCACAGTAAGTTACAGGCAATGCCAGATAATCAAGGAGGTTGAAATGTGCAAGAGGGCTTTAGGTAACCTTTTCCATAATGGGATGAAAAGGTTAGTCCTTATGCCTGGAGAAAAATTAAACCATAGCTTGGGAAATGACCAGAGGCCTCAAGGAGAAAGAAGATTGTTAGATCTGTGAGCCAGATGTAATAGATATCCTGACTGCAACAGGTGCCTGGCTACCTGTCCTGTTAAATCCTGCATACTGTGGATTTCGCTTCACATTTCACCTCTCAACAAACAGCATCCTCAGCCCTGGCTCCCTCTCTTCTTTAAAAGCAACATTAACATTTTACTGTACAAACTAACCTTTGACCTGTTGATGTTTGTGTTGCTTCCTCCCACAACTCACAACCCTAGAGAAAAAGCTGGAAGTGTACCAGAGTATTGCAGACCTGACAGTGAGGGCACGGGACCAGGCAGTCTTCAAGTGCGAAGTCTCCGATGAGAATGTGAAAGGAATCTGGTTGAAAAATGGGAAGGAGGTGATCCCAGATGAGAGGATAAAGATCTCTCATATTGGCAGGTTAGTCCTGCTTCAAAAGCTTGGACAGGATTGGGTATGACACTAAAGTCCTCTCTAGATAGTGATGAGGAAATGAATATAAGCCAAGATCCTGTTCTGCCTTCAGCTAACCGGAGAAAGTTGGAACCTTCCTCAGCACAATTAACATGTAGCCATTCCTCCCTTCTGTGATCTGCCTGGTTGTGTGCATCACATGTACAGTACCGGCATGTATGTAATTCTGCAGGTGTGCGTATAGTATGTTGGTCTACATCTGAACAATGAAGCATCAGCCCAGATTCTCAGCCTTTACTCTGCCTTTCATTTTTGGGTGGATTTAAATTGCTTAGAGACCACACTGAGGGTCACTTTAGAGAACAGACATAATCAAACAGATTGATACATTAGATAAGGATAGACAGATATCAGTACCGAGAAGTAAGTCTGTTTATGTTAATTTACTATAGTTTTTAATATATATAGCAGGGGACTCAAACATGCAGCCCACAGGGTTATTCTGCCTGCCAGCTCCCTGTGGCGCCCCCCCCCCCACAGAGTTTACCTAGAGCGGCTCCAGTCCTGAATGCACCGGGGCAGGGCAGGCTCCCCCGCACCGCTCCAGGAAGTGGCCAGAACCTAGAGGAGTGGGTTGGGGGGGGCCACAGGGGTCTGTGTGTTGCCCTGGCCGCTCTCCAGGTACCTCCCCCGAAGCTCCCATTGGCCGCCTGCCCCGGAGTGCATCGGGCTGGACCTGCCTCCCGAACTCCTCCTGGAGCCGAACCCCCTGCCCTGAGCCCCCTGCTGCCCTGCACCCCGACCCCCTGCCTTAAGACCCCTGCCGCACCCACATCCCTCCTGCACCCTGACCCCCTGCCCTGAGCTCCCTGCTGCACCCCGACCCCTCCTGCACCCCAACCCCCTGCCCTGAGCCCCTGCAACACCCTGCACCCTGACCCCCTGCCCTGAGCCCCCTGCCACACCCTGCACCCCTGGGAGCAGGGAGGGGCGGAGCTTGGGTGGGAATTTCGGGGAAGGGTTGGAATGGAAGCAGGGAAGGGGTGGGAAGAGGCAGGGCAGGGCGGGGCCTCATGGAAGGGGTGGAGTGGGGGGTGGACAGTGGTGCGGCCCTTGGGCCAATATACTAGCCCTCATGGTCATTGAGTTTGAGACCCCGATATAGTATATACTCATACACACACACATTTAGATGACTAAAATTTTCTAAATTGCCTAAAATTACTTAGGGTCCTAAGTTTACTGAAAGTTAATGGGACTTAAAAAGAAAAGGAGTACTGGTGGCACCTTAGAGACTAACAAATTTATTAGAGCATAAGCTTTCGTGAGCTACAGCTCACTTCATCGGATGCATTTGGTGGAAAAAACAGAGGAGAGATTTATATACCACACACAGAGAACATGAAACAATGGGTTTATCATACACACTGTAAGGAGATCAGAGTAGCAGCCGTGTTAGTCTGTATTCGCAAAAAGAAAAGGAGTACCGGTGGCACCTTAGAGACTAACAATTTATTAGAGCATAAGCTTTCGTGAGCTACAGCTCACTTCATCGGATGCATTTGGTGGAAAAAACAGAGGAGAGATTTATATACACACAACAGAGAACATGAAACAATGGGTTTATCATACACACTGTAAGGAGAGGTTTCAGAGTAGCAGCCGTGTTAGTCTGTATTCGCAAAAAGAAAAGGAGTACATGAAAGGTTTTCCTCCTTCCCCCCCCTGCTGCTGGTGATGGCTTATCTTAAGTGATCACTCTCCTTACAGTAAAAAAGAAAAGGAGTACTTGTGGCACCTTAGAGACTAACAAATTTATTAGAGCATAAGCTTTCGTGAGCTACAGCTCACTTCATCGGATGCATCCGATGAAGTGAGCTGTAGCTCACGAAAGCTTATGCTCTAATAAATTTGTTAGTCTCTAAGGTGCCACAAGTACTCCTTTTCTTTTTGCGAATACAGACTAACACGGCTGCTACTCTGAAACCTCTCCTTACAGTGTGTATGATAAACCCATTGTTTCATGTTCTCTGTGTGTGTGTATATAAATCTCTCCTCTGTTTTTTCCACCAAATGCATCCGATGAAGTGAGCTGTAGCTCACGAAAGCTTATGCTCTAATAATTTGTTAGTCTCTAAGGTGCCACCGGTACTCCTTTTCTTTTTGCGAATACAGACTAACACGGCTGCTACTCTGATCTCCTTACAGTGTGTATGATAAACCCATTGTTTCATGTTCTCTGTGTGTGTGTATATAAATCTCTCCTCTGTTTTTTCCACCAAATGCATCCGATGAAGTGAGCTGTAGCTCACGAAAGCTTATGCTCTAATAAATTTGTTAGTCTCTAAGGTGCCACCAGTACTCCTTTTCTTTTAAGTCCCATTAACTTTCAGTAAACTTAGGACCCTAAGTAATTTTAGGCAATTTAGAAAATTTTAGTCATCTAAATGTGTGTGTGTATGAGTATATACTATATATCGGGGTCTCAAACTCAAATGACCATGAGGGCTAGTATATTGGCCCAAGGGCCGCACCACTGTCCACCCCCCACTCCACCCCTTCCATGAGGCCCCGCCCCTGCCCTGCCTCTTCCCACCCCTTCCCTGCTTCCATTCCAACCCCTTCCCCGAAATTCCCACCCAAGCTCCGCCCCCTCCCTGCTCCCAGGGGGTGCAGGGTGTGGCAGGGGGCTCAGGGCAGGGGGTCAGGGTGCAGGGTGTTGCAGGGGCTCAGGGCAGGGGGTTGGGGTGCAGGAGGGGTCGGGGTGCAGCAGGGAGCTCAGGGCAGGGGGTCAGGGTGCAGGAGGGATGTGGGTGCGGCAGGGGTCTTAAGGCAGGGGGTCGGGGTGCAGGGTGCAGCAGGGGGCTCAGGGCAGGGGGTTCGGCTCCAGGAGGAGTTCGGGAGGCAGGTCCAGCCCGATGCACTCCGGGGGCAGGGCGGCCAATGGGAGCTTCGGGGGGAGGTACCTGGAGGAGCGGCCAGGGCAACACACAGACCCCTGTGGCCCCCCCCAACCCACTCCTCTAGGTTCTGGCCACTTCCTGGAGCGGTGCGGGGGAGCCTGCCCTGCCCCGGTGCATTCAGGACTGGAGCCGCTCTAGGTAAACTCTGTGGGGGGGGGGGGCGCCACAGGGAGCTGGCAGGCTGCAGAAGATAACCCTGTGGGCTGCATGTTTGAGTCCCCTGCTATATATATATTAAAAACTATAGTAAATTAACATAAACAGACTTACTTCTCGGTACTGATATCTGTCTATCCTTATCTAATGTATCAATCTGTTTGATTATGTCTGTTCTCTAAAGTGACCCTCAGTGTGGTCTCTAAGCAATTTAAATCCACCCAAAAATGAAAGGCAGAGTAAAGGCTGAGAATCTGGGCTGATGCTTCATTGTTCAGATGTAGACCAACATACTATACGCACACCTGCAGAATTACATACATGCCGGTACTGTACATGTGATGCACACAACCAGGCAGATCACAGAAGGGAGGAATGGCTACATGTTAATTGTGCTGAGGAAGGTTCCAACTTTCTCCGGTTAGCTGAAGGCAGAACAGGATCTTGGCTTATATTCATTTCCTCATCACTATCTAGAGAGGACTTTAGTGTCATACCCAATCCTGTCCAAGCTTTTTGAAGCAGGACTAACCTGCCAATATGAGAGATCTTTATCCTCTCATCTGGGATCACCTCCTTCCCATTTTTCAACCAGATTCCTTTCACATTCTCATCGGAGACTTCGCACTTGAAGACTGCCTGGTCCCGTGCCCTCACTGTCAGGTCTGCAATACTCTGGTACACTTCCAGCTTTTTCTCTAGGGTTGTGAGTTGTGGGAGGAAGCAACACAAACATCAACAGGTCAAAGGTTAGTTTGTACAGTAAAATGTTAATGTTGCTTTTAAAGAAGAGAGGGAGCCAGGGCTGAGGATGCTGTTTGTTGAGAGGTGAAATGTGAAGCGAAATCCACAGTATGCAGGATTTAACAGGACAGGTAGCCAGGCACCTGTTGCAGTCAGGATATCTATTACATCTGGCTCACAGATCTAACAATCTTCTTTCTCCTTGAGGCCTCTGGTCATTTCCCAAGCTATGGTTTAATTTTTCTCCAGGCATAAGGACTAACCTTTTCATCCCATTATGGAAAAGGTTACCTAAAGCCCTCTTGCACATTTCAACCTCCTTGATTATCTGGCATTGCCTGTAACTTACTGTGACATTCCCCTGGTGTTATCTGGACCGGTGATCTGCTAGGTCACTCCAGTCCTCGACTCTGGGAGCCAGCCTTACCTTGCTGTGCTGTGAGAACCCCCATTCCTGGGCAGTTCACGCACAGCCTCTGGAATGTAAGCTGCTCCTTGGATTGTGCAACCAAATGACACTAGCCAATATCTCCGGTCCCAGACACAACCCTAGGAACCTCTGTCTTGCAGTTTCCAGTTATGCCCTCTGGACGCTGCAAGCTTATATGTGTTCATCAGTTTAACAAAGAAATTGATATGTACCAGGCTTGTTATCCCAAGGGGAGTCTCTGACATGTTTCAAACCAAACACACTGCTTCAGGTGGAAAAAACAAATAGATTTATTAATTATAAAGATAGATTTTAAAGATAGTGATTATAAATCAAAGCATAACAAATCAGATTTAGTTAAATGAAATAAAAGCAAAACACATTCTAAGCTGATCTTAACACTTTCAGTGCCCTTACAAACTTAAATGTTTCTCACCACAGGCTGGCTGGTTGCCCTTCAGCCAGGCTCTCCCCTTTGATCAGCACTTCAATCGCTTGGTGGTGATGTCTGTAGATGGAGGTGGAAGTGAGAGCAAGAGCATGGCAAATGTCTCTCCCTTTTATCATGTTGGTTCTTCCCTCTTGGCTTTGCCCCCCCTCTTCAGAGGCAGGTGAGCATTACTTCATCGCAGTCCCAAACAGACCAAAGAAAGGGGGATGACTCACTTGAAAGCCCAACAGATTCTGTCTTGTTGTCTAGGCCAGTGTCCTTTGTTCCTGTGAGGCTGGGCTGGGTTTGTCCCATACATGCCCTGATGTGGTGTGAATTGTCCCCCTGCTCTTGGAGAGTTTTTGCCTGGGCTTGCTTTAAGCCATGAGGACACATTTTCAGCCTCATAACTATATACATGAAATTACAACCTATAACAAATACTATAACATTACCATAACAACAATGATTAGTACATCATGAGTCTTCCAAAGACACCCGACATGACAAACTTTGCATTAGATACCAAAGCATCATATTATAAGGATGAACATGGGGGATGTAGGGTGTTCCCACAAGTTTCAGAACGTCACACTTACCTTGTATGATCAGTTCAGCAACTGACTCCCCACCATTGGTCTTCACGGTGTAGTGTCCGCTGTCCTCCTTGGTTGACTCATTAATGATCAGGTAATGCTTTTTCCCATCCTTCTTGAACCGGTACTTGAATGTCTCTTCCCGTTTCAGCTCATTTCCATCCTTTTCCCTGCAGTAACAAACAGTATTGTCACTCTGCTTTCTGCTTCACTCTCTCCCTTCTGGGGCAGGATAAAAGTCAGCTGCATGATATTGAGGGTTGGGGGCATAGGACAGCAGTGCTGGATTGATGGTGACCTAAGTGGCAAAAGACTGCACATTTCACACAGTACCAAAAGGCACAAAGCTGACACTACTACTTGCTGACAGTTCATTTGCACTGAAATTCTGATTCCTAGTACAAGAGGGTTAATTATTATTTTTTGTTACATACTTACCCCTGACAATGTGTTGAATGTTGTACAAGAGGCAATGATAAATACAATCCTTGCCCCCCAGTGAACTTACTGTCTAAAAGACTGACATAGAGAAGACAGAACTCAGTGGAAAATCCAGAATGTTAAATTGATTAAGGTTCATTTTAACTGTTGTTATTAATTATTATTTACTTATTATGAACTCACAACTTGTGGGCATCACAGAAGAAGTGAGATTTTAGCAGGGATTTACATGAAGAGGGGAGTTGCTCTGGACTTTTCCCACCCTGTTTGTCCAAGGATCTCCATGTATTTACAAACATTACTGAGCCTCACAACACTCCCTGGGAATGTATGTAATTATTATAATTCCCAGTTTCCATATGGGGAAACTGAAGCACAGAGCAGTGAACCTACTTGATCAAGGTCACACAGCAAGTCATTGGCATAAAGCTTTTGTAAAAACTCTTCCCTATTTAGTAGGGCTGTCAAGTGATTAAAAAAATTTATTGCTATTCATCGCAGTGTTAAACAATAATAAATACCATTTATTTAAATATTTTTGGATGTTTTCTATATTTTCAAATATATTGATTTCAATTACAACACAGACCACAAAGTGTTCAGTGCTCACTTTATATTTATTTTTATTACAAATATTTGTGCTATAAAAAACAAAAGAAATAGTACGTTTTAATTCACCTCATACAAGTACTGGAATACAATCTCTTTATCATGAAAGCTGAACAAACAATTGTAGAATTATGTACAAAAAACTGAATTCAAAAATAAAACAATGTAAAACTTTAGAGCCTACAAGTCCACTCAATCCTACTTCTTGTTCAGTCAGTCACTCAAACAAACAAGTTTGTTTACATTTGCAGGAGATAATGCTGTCCACTTCTTGTTTACAATGTCACTTGAAAGTGAGAACAGATGTTCACATGGCACAGTTGTAGCTGGCATCACAAGATATTTACATGCCAGATGTGTTAAAGATTCATATGTCCCTTCATGCTTCAACCACCATTCTAGAGGACATGGGTCCATAATAATAAGGGGTCCTGTTCGATAATGATCCAAAGGAGTGCAGACCAACGCATGTTCACTTTCATCATCTGAGTCAGATGCCACCAGCAGAACGTTGATTTGCTTTTTTGGTGGTTTGGGTTCTGTAGTTTCCACATTGGAGTGTTCTTTTAAGACTTCTAATAGCATGCTTTACATCTCATCCCTCTCATATTTTGGAATGCACTTCAGATTCTTAAACCTTGGGTCAAGTGCTGTAGCTATATTTAGAAATTTCACATTGCTACCTTTGCGTTTTGTCAAATCTGCAGTGAAAGTGTTCTTAAAATGAACAACATGTGCGGAGTCATCATCTGAGACTGCTGTAATATTAAATACATGGCAGAATGTGGGTAAAACAGAGCAGGAGACATACTATTCTCCTCCAAGGAGTTCAGTCTCAAATTTAATTAATGCATTATTTTTTAATTAGTGTCATCAGCATGTTCTCTGGAAGGGTGGCCAAAGCATAAAGGGGCATACGTATGTTTTATCATATCTAGCACATAAATACCTTGCAATGCCGGCTACAAAAGTGCCATGTGAACGCCGGTTCTCACTTTCAGGTGACATTGTGAATAAGAAGTGGGCAGCATTATCTCCTGTAAATCTAAACAAACTTGTTTGTCTTAGTGATTGGCTGAACAAGAAGTAGGACTGAGTGGACTTGTAGACTCTAAAGTTTTATATTGTTTTGGTTTTGAGTGCAGTTACGTAACAAAAAAAATCTACATTTGTAAGCTGCACTTTCACAATAAAGAGATTGCATTATGGTATTGTATGAGGTGAATTGAAAATACTATTTCTTTTGTTTATCATTTTTACAGTGCAAGTATTTGTAATAAAAATAATAATATAAAGTGAAAAACATCCAAAAATATTTAATAAATTTCAATTCAATAAATTTCAGTTGATGTTCTAACGTTTAATCGTTCGATTACTGGTGATTTATTTTTTTAATCACTGTTAATTTTTTTGAGTTAATCACATGTGTTAACTGCAATTAATCGACAGGCCTACTATTTAGTTTACAAATAACATAAAGGTTTTATAATAAGTAGCCTGAAATTTCTGCAAATATTCTTAATCCATTTTACATGTTTTTATTTTATTAAGATAGTGCTGTTACAAATTGTATATTCACATTTCTTTCCTTTTGCGGTTTACGCTTGTTCATTGGCAAAAATGTATTTCTTTCTCTTGTGCTTTTAATGGACTTAGAAATTCCTTGCTGTTTTTTTGTTTCCTTAACTGTGCCCCAGTACCAGAATACAAGAGCTCAGATTAGTGAATGTGTTTGTTTGGTAACAAACTGTAGTGCCAGCTGCGGGAGGACTAAAGCAGTAGAACTCCTATTCTGCAAAGAGATATGTGCAGGCATATCTTTGTTGTTCCCGTATGGAGCACCACTGAAGGAAGTTGCTGGGATCAAGTCATTTGCAGGATCAGGGCCTAAATAATGGAGAACAGATTTAGGATATGTCTACACTGTGAGCTGGAAGGTGTACTTTCCAGCTCAAGTAGACAGTAACATGCCCTCGGTAGCTTTGATTGAGCTTGTATACTAACAATAGAGTATAGCCACAGTGGCATGAGGGGCTAGTCACTCCAAGTACATATCCATCTAAAATTCTAGGTATGTACTTGAAGCAACTCTGCTGCTCACACCACCGCAGCTACACACTGTTTTTAGCACTCTAGCTCCATCAGAGCTAGTACAGTTATTTCTCCTCGAGCTTTAAGTGTAGACATACCCTAAATTAGCTGGATTGAGTAGTGTCTTAAACAATACTAGTTGAGGAATAAGGGATTAGCGTGAGGAAGGATAGTAGAATCTGGCCTTATTTTTTGTCTGCATAAGTACTGCTATTGTGGTTTTTGTTTTTAATTTTCTTTGAGGGAGTAGTGGATATTTGGCATTATTACTTTCATTTATTTAGTTAAGTAGCTAGCACACTGCTGATGCCATATAAAATTATATTATCTGCATAGGGCTTTACAGACAATCAGTGGAACAATGGAAACTACAAATCTCAAGAGGGAACCTCTAGACTTTTTAGTTAGTTTTGCAACAGTATGCTACCACCAAAAAAACCAAACAAAACCATATCTGAAGTACAAATGTAGTCATTGCTGACTGGAGGGGGGAAGAGAGAGAAAAGGATGACAGTACAATTAAGACACTAGACTAGGCCTCACAAGGTTTGGGCTCCGTTCTCAGCTGTGCCACAGTCTTCCTGCATAAATGGTTAATCTTGCTGTACCTCAGTCCCCTATCTGTAAAAGTGGGGATAAGGACACTTTCATACTTTTCAGGCATACTGTGAGAATACATTCATTAATGTTTGTAACATGCTCAGATACAACAGTCATGGAGGCCATATAAGAACACAGACAGAACTGTTATTACGACAGTTAATACAGCTGTTTTCATTTTAGGCCTATCAACCAGTGTGCACATTCACTAGCCAGAGATGGAAAAATACACCCCAGCTATAAATCTTGTCACATTTCTTTTCTCAGGGATCTCTTTATTTCCAAAACACAAACTTAAAGTCAGAATAAATTAACTTATATAACTGGCTAATAACCACCTGATGCCTTTCCAGCTTCAGCCAGCTGGTGAAGGAGAACACACATACTTCCCCTTTAGTAACCCTTTCCAACTACTATGGAGAGCCCCACACTAGGCCAACACTGATCGGTGGCCTCTGCTGCCCCTTCGTAAGAGTCAGGAAGTCTTATACATGTCTCCCTATAGGTGACATACTTGCTCATATTAATGTACTTGTGATTACAGTTCCCAGTTTTAAAGGGCCCAAAGGCTGTAACAGAACACTGGGATATGTACGTGTCCCAAGGCCCAGTGCCCTGTTGCAGGGCCTAAACTATTTAAACATTTCCCTAAAGTAACCATATGGCATTTGATATTTTTCCCAGGTGATGACATTTATCCCGTTAGTCCAGGTGTTGATAAAAGGGGCATTTATTGAGTCTCTGAAATGGTGAAAAAGACATTAAAATGTTATATATTGTATTCCTTACTGCTCAAACTCAGTTACTGTGTATTTGAGAGATCTCTATCTGACTGCTTACTCCCTATTAGGCAAAGACAGCTGCACCTTTGCCCTTGTCTGATAAAATGCACATTCCACAGATATCAAGTCTGTGAGGTGGGTCTGTTTTGGGGAGTGGTTCTGAAGCACAGGATCAGAGAGTAGCAATTGCATGGTATTCTGGGAGGGACAGAGATCAGTGCCCCCCCATGCCTTGTCACCATGTATCTGTAAGTGGACACTACACAACAATGTGTATGCACATGCATGTATTTTTAACAGAGTAATTTATACACTGTAGCCAGCTCTGGGGTGGGGGTCTATTTAAATTCTCAGTTCCTTCCTTGGAGAGGGCAGATGGAAGATAGCAGTCTCCAGGAATAACGTGGGCATTATGGGAAATGCTGACAGCCTTGTGCTGGCAGCTGTTAACAGGCATGAGAGGATTCCATATGAAAAAGAAACTAAGTGAGGACAACATGTAAGAACTGGTATGTCAGAATTGCCCAGTGTCTTCTCCAAGCATGATTAGCATTCCAGCTTCCTGTAAACCAAAATACTGAACATGCTGGGCTCCCTGAACTGAATGCCCCTCATTCCAATCTCACAAATCTAATTTGCATAATGATTGACTCTGCATGGTCAAGAGAATAGGTACATTATTATTTGTATTATTCTAGTACCCAGGAGCCCCAGTCATAGACCATTGTGTTAGGTCTACAAGCACAGAACAGAGCATACAATCTAAGTATAAGACAAGAGACAACAGAGGGATGCAGACATATGGACGGGAAGTAGAAGGAAACAATGAGACAGTGCTGGTCAGCATTATCAGCAGCGGTCTCAGCCCATCAGCAGCTTAACAGTTGTCAAGTTTTTTGTAGGCTTCACAGCAGAGGAGAGTTTTGAGGAGAGACTTCAAGGAAGATAACAAATTAGATTTGCCGATATCATGGGGAGGTTCTCCCAAGTGTGAGGGGCAGCATGGGAAGAATAAAGGTGCTTGTTTGAAAATGTAACACGTGGGCAAGGAAGCCTGGCTTCATGGACCAATCAGAGGTGGGTGTCAACCTTTCAATACTGAATGAGAGATGAGAGGTAGAGTGAGGATAGCTCTTGAAAGGCCATGAAAGTCAAGACAAGTAAATTACGTTTGATACCATAGAGAAGAACCCAGTGGAGGGATTCAAAGAGAGGGGTGATGTCATCAAAGTTGCAGACACAAAATTATGAGAACCTGGCTGAGAGTTTTAGCTGGGTAGATGGACAGGGAAGGTGGTATCTTAGAGATCATAGTCAGAAAGAATCATCAAAACTTAGACATAGACTGGTTGTGATGACCTAAAGATGGGTCTGAGTCAAAGATGATGTTAGGTTATGGGCCTGAATGACAGGTCAGATGTTGGTGTTGTCCACAGTAGATATGTCTTCACTTCTATCTGGCAGTGTGATTCTCAGCTTGAGGAGACATGCTTGTGCTAACTCTGATCAAGCTAGTTCACTCAAAATAGAATCTAGCTGCGACAGTGCACGTGGCTGCAGTAGCCATGCCAAGTACATACATAGTATCTCTGATGGGCACATACTTGGGGCAGCTAGCCACTTGCACTGCCACAGCTACATTCTATTTTTAGTGTGCTAGAACAATCAGCACTAGTGTGAATATGTCTCATCGAGCTAGGTATCACACCCCCAGTTTGGAGTAATTGAGAAAGGAGGTTGCAAGGAGGATTTAGGGAGGAGGGTTAGAATTTCTGTTTTAGTCATGTTGAGCTTGAGCTGATGGCTAGAGAGCCATGAGGAGATATCAGAGAGACAGGCTGAGATTTTATTTTGAACAGAAGGAGACGGGTCTGGATTAGAGAGGTATATCTGAGAATCATCTGTATAGAGATGGAAGTTGAATTTGGGTTTCTAGATGAGATTACTCAGAAATAAAATTTAGAAGGAGAAAAGAAAGGGACCAAGGGCAGAGCCCTGAGGAACACCCACAGAAAGTTGGTGGGGGGGGATGAGGAGGATCTTCTGAAGGACATGCTAAAGGAGCAATTAGAGAGGTAGGAGGAGAACTACAAGAGGACAGAGTCACAGAAGCCAAGAGGGGACAAGATTTCAAGGACAACATGAGTGACAGTATCAAAGCAGCTGACAGCTCAAAACAGTTGAGGATGGGGTACTAGTTCTGACCTTTGGCTATGAAAGAGGTCATTAGACACTTCTGTAAGATCATTTTCAGTTGAGTGGAAGGGATGGAAGCTATCTAGGAGATGATCTAGGGCAGAATTGTAGGAGAGGCATTCCAGAAAGCAATTGTAAACAACATGTTCAGTGAGCTTTAAAATGAAAGAGAAAAGGGAGATGGGGCAGTTGAAGAGGAAAGTGGGGTCAAGGGTGGGTTATTTTAAGATTAGAGAGAATAAAGCATGTTCGTATGGTGAGGGGAAAGAGCCAGAGCAGAGTGGTAGGTTAAGGAGAAGAGTAAGGTAGGGGATGAGAGTGAGCACCTGGGAGAGATCAAGAAATGGGATGGGATGGGGTTACTGGGCCAGAGGAATGGGTTAGAGGAGGAGAGCAGAGAGAAACTTCTGCATCTGTAAATGGGAGAGAAGGAGAGAGTTGTAGGAGAGGAAAGGAGGAAGGGAAGGTGAAATGAGAGAAAGAGGAAGGTCACATCCTATTTTGTCAGTTTTCTCTCAGTCAGGAAGAGGGGAGAGTTTGAGGAGTGAGTCAAAGATGGTGAAAAGGCAGGTGGGATTGTAGGCATGAATCAATTAAGTTGGAGAAGTAAAGTTTATCTATGAAGGTGTTAGAACTAAAGAAGAGAATGAATTTCTAATGGAGGAAGTCAACCTGATCACAGGTTTTCCACCAGAGTTGCTCTGCAGTGCAAGAGCAGGACGGGAGGAAAGGAATGTTGGAGGTGAGCCAGGGCTGGGTTGGGTAGGGTGGATCTCTTGTAATGGGAGAGAGAGGCTAAAGAGTCCAGGATGGAGAAGAGCAATGCATGGAGAGAATCAATAACCAAAGTGATGGAAGAGAGGACAGGGAGGAGAGGGCTGAGCAGATGAGAAGTCATCAGTTCTGATCAATTGGAAGTCATGGAGAGGCCGAGTCACAGGGTGTGAGTTGGGGGGCTGCTGGGTGAGGATGAAAGAGACCAGGTGATGGCCAGAGTGGGGGAACTCAGCAACAGAGAGATCAGAGAGAGAACAGTGCTTGATGAAGACCAAGTCAAGTGAATAGTCCTTCTGGTGAGTGAGAGAATTGAACCAGGGCTGCAGGTCAAACGAAGACATGAAGGCGATGAAATGTGGAGCTAAGGGGTTGGATGGGTCATCAACATGGAAGGTGAAGTCTCCAAGGATGAGTGAGGGAGATTGTGAAGAGAGAAAGAGAGAGCCAGGAGTCAAAATCAGTGAGGAAGGCTGATGGGGAGGAGTTGTGCAGAGGGAAGATGACAATGAGGAGAGGAGAGAAAAGGCTTTTGTCCTGAGGAATGCTGATTTCTCCCTTGAGAGTCCCTTCCCCTTTTGACAGTGTCTGCTTCCTTGAAGGTATTTTCCTTTGCCTTGGAATCCTCTCCTTGCTCCCCTGAGAGTTCCTGTCCCTGACACTGTGAGCTGCTACAACTTCTCTGAGGGTTCCTGACACATTCCCTGAAGATGGCATTATGCCACTTTTTCTATTCTGCCCTAGTTTGAGTTAGCCTCAGAATCAACCATCTATAATGGTTTCTAAGGGCCAGAATCTGTATCCCTGCGCTGCACATCTGTGCAGGAGATGCCAACATCCTAGCTCTTGTGCTCTGTGAGCATTGAGGTGCTACAGACAATCCAGTGTGGACATAGATAGGTGGCTATGAAATGTGGAGTTAGCCCCCTTCTGCACTAGCTGGCCACCTAAGGCTGGTGCTGGGGGGGGGGTGTCATATGCTTACACCTCCCAAACGGAAATGTAGAAACCACTTCTTAATGCTTATTATAGAGCCCTCAAAGGCATTGTGCTTGCTTGTGCCCTGTGTAGGGAGAAAACCTTCAACCACTTGCAACAGTGCTTCTGAACCCATTTAACAAGAAGAGCAGAAGATACCATTAAGTCCATTAGGATCTTGCCATGCAGATCTAATGAACCTGTGCAACACTTAGACCGTAAAGAAATAGGCATTATAGAAAACTCCAAAACAAGTATATTGATAGAATGCTAGAATTATAGAGTGAGAAATTCTGGATGCATCATAAAGTATCCCTTACATTTGTTGTTTTATCACTTTATGATCTATTCTGGCCTCTCTCCTTCTCCTCCTCGCCGTGTTAGGTGGGTGGATGGGGTATTCTCAGTTCCTCTCTTTCTGACCCTGAAGGCATGTGCGTGTGGGGTTCCACCCTATCCCTCTCCTCATTGCTTCAGGGACAGGCCCCAGCCACTCATGACAATATAACCACGCTAATGGTGTCAGCCCTAGAGTCCCCCACACAGGAGTGTGCACTGGGTGTTTTTTTTTCTCGCATTACCCTTACCATTTCACAGCAGCCCCTTCCTCAGACACTTCACACTCGAACTCCACTCTCTCTCCAGCCATCACCACCTGGTCCTCTAATGGGTGGCTGATCAGGATTGGAGGCTCTGGAAATTAACAAACCTGTTTTAAACAGGGTCTGGGTAATTGAACACAAAGAGTACTAAGATCCCTGTCACTTCATTTGCATCTTAGTGGGGGAAAGGGACAGGATCTGAGGTAAGACATTTTTCATTCTACAGTAACTAGGGAACAGTGAACTATTCTCATCCATTCCAAAGCACCCACCAATGCACACCATATGGCAGCACACAATTTGCTATGCCAGTTCATACCGTTAATTTTATCTAGTGATTCCTCTATTCTTACATTATGGGACAGAATAAAAATGAGGAATTAATCATTTCTCATTTGTATTCTTCATAACCCTAATTCAGAGGTGTTAAAACCTGGCCCATTTGACATATTTGTGCAGTCTATGTAACATATTTAGCTTATATACAAGATAAGCTTTATTTGTAAAGTATATTTCTAGTCCTCTTTGTTGCAAATACAGTCTTCTAGATGTGAACCAAGTGTAACCTGCCCAATCCCCCACCACTAATCTCATGAGGTGTTAACACTAAAGTCTAAAGATAACACTTGCAGTGTGAGCATTGACCATTTAATTGTTGATCATTTTTGCAGGTAGATTGGGGAAGGGGTTGGGACTGTAATTTTATTTTAACAAGCCTGAATGAATGTTAATGCAGAAGCAGTTCCAGATAGAAAGGGCACATGGTGTGCATCTGGCCCTAACCTGCTATGACCAAAACTGAGCACAATGCTCTGCAAAAACAAAAGGATTACTTGTGGCACCTTAGAGACTAACAAATTTATCTGAGGATAAGCTTTCGTGAGCTACAGCTCACGAATGCATCCGATGAAGTGAGCTGTAGCTCACGAAAGCTTATGCTCAAATAAATTTGTTAGTCTCTAAGGTGCCACAAGTACTCCTTTTGTTTTTGTGAATACAGACTAACACGGCTGCTACTCTGAAACCTGTCATAATGCTCTGCAGGAATAGCCTAATATCTGATATGTCATAAAGTTTGTTTTGTCTCCATTTTATGATGCACTCAGGTGTTATGTTAGCTTGTAACTTGCTGCTGCACAGATTATCTGCCTTCATTTAACTGTGAAGAAAAATGCCTTGTTGTTCAGTAAATAATAGAATCTGTTTCTATTGTTAAGAATGTCCTTTTCTGTGAGATTAACTAGTATCAGCCCTGGTCTACACTGCAGGGTTAGGTCGAATTTAGCTGCGTTAGGTCGATTTTATAATGAATGCATCTACACAAGCAACCCCGTGCTGTCAACCTAAAGGGCTCTTAAAATCGACTTCTGTACTCCTTCCCGGTGAGGGGAATAGTGCTAAAATCGACCTTGCTGGGTCGAATTTGGGGTAGTGCGGATGCAAATCGACGATATTGGCCTCTGGGAGCTATCCCAGAGTGCTCCATTGTGACCACTCTGGACAGCACTTTCAAGTCCGATGCACTAGCCAGGTACACAGGAAAAGCCCCAGGAATTTCTGAATTTCATTTCCTGTACAGTCAGCGTGGTGAGCTCAGCAGCACAGGTGACCATGCAGTCCCCCCAGAATTGCAAATGAGCTCCAGCATGGAGCAAACGGGAGACACTGTATCTGATTGCTGTATGGGGAGAAGAATCTGTGCAGGCCAAACTCTGATCAAAAAGAAGAAATGCTAATATATAAGCCAAAATCGCACAGGGCATATGGACAGAGGCTACAACATGGACACACAGCAGTGCCGCGTGAAAGCCAAGGAGCTCAGGCAAGCCTACAAAAAGACAAAGGAGGCAAATGGTCGCTCTGGGTCAGAGCCCCATACATGTCACTTCTATGATCAGCTGCATGGCATTCTGTGGGGGTACCCTACCACTATCCCACCACTGTCCGTGGACACCTGCAAGGGGGCAGTCTCACACAACACGGAGGAGGATTTTGTGGATGAGGAAGAGGAGGAGGAGAATACGCAGCAGGCAAGTGGTGAATCCATTCTTCCCGGCAGCCAGGACCTTTTCATCACCATGGAGCCAATACCCTCCCAAGGTGGGATCCCTGACCCTGAAGCCGGAGAAGGCAGCTCTGGTGAGTGCACATTTGTAACTACAGTACAGGGTTTTAAAGCAATAGTGTTTAATGTTTGATTTGCACTGAAGACTTGGGATGCATTTGCGGCCAGTACAGCTACTGGAAAAGTCTGTTAACGTGTCTGGGGATGGGACATCTCCATGAAGCTCTCCTGGAGGTACTCTGAAAGCCTTTGCAGAAGTTTTCTGGGGAGGGCTGTCTTATTTCATCCTCCACGGTAGGACACTTTACCATGCCAAACCAGTAGCAAGTAGTCGGGAATCATTGCAGCACAAAGCATGGCAGCGAATGGTCCTGGGTTTTGGTCGCATTCAAGCAACATTTGGTCTTTATCTTTCCGTGTTAGCCTCAGAAGAGTGATATCATTCATGGTCACCTGGTTGAAATAGGGGAATTTTTGTAAGGGAACGGTAAAAGGACCCCGTTCATGCCGGGCTGTTTGCGCTTGACTAAAAGGGATCATCCCATAACCACATGGCGGGGGGAGGGGTGAAGAGATCATCCCAAATAGCCATGCTGAGGGGTGGGGGAAGTGTGTGCTGCACATCCACCTGAAAACCGCAGCCCCTCCTTTTAAATGGCAAATCCAACCGGCATTGCTTGCTATGGGAAAGGAGGATGCTGCAGTTTGAAAACGTTCCCACATGTTATGAAGGCATTAGAAGCCAACCCTGCGTACCCTTTGACTTACCATGGCAGCCTGGAAACTGAATTCTGTTGCCCAGCTGTGTGTGATGTGTCACCATACTGGCAGAAGCTCTATATAAAAGGCAAAATGTGACCGTGTACCTAAAGCACATGTGCTGTCAGCTGTGAATTGCTTAATTCACTGTGAAAGAGTCTCCCTTTTGTTCTCAGAAATGTATCATCTTAAATTTTACTCTCCCTTTTTATCCCCCTGCAGGTGCAAATGTTTCTATGCTCCCCCTATGATCTCTGTCCCTGAGGTTATCGCAGATTAGAAGGTGAAAAAAACCGCACTCATGATGACATATTTTCTGAGCTCATGCAGTCCTCCAGCATTGATAGGGCACAGCTGAACGTATGGAGGCATTCAGTGGCAGAGTCCAGGAAAGCATTAAGTGAGTGCGATCAGAAGAGGCAGGATGCAGTGCTGAGGCTAATGGGGGAGCAAACTGACATGCTCAGGCATCTGGTGGAACTACAGGAAAGCCAACAAGAGCACAGACTACTACTGCATCCACTGTACAACCCGCCTGCCCTCCTCCCCAAGTTCCATATCCTCCTCACCCAGACGTCCAAGAACTCGGGCAGGGGAGGCTCCGGGCACGTAGCCACTCCACTCCAGAGGATGGCCCAAGCAACAGAAGGCTGTCATTCAAACAGTTTTGATTTGTAGTGCGACTACAATAAGCAATGTGGCCTTGTCCTTCCCTCCTCCCCTCCTCCCCCATCCCATCCCACCCTACCCCACCTGGGCTACCTTATCAGTTATCTTCCTTTTTTTTTTAATTAATAAAGAAAGAATGCATGGTTTCAGAACAACAGTGACTTTATTTCCTTTGCCAGCTGTGATCGAAGGGGGGCAGGTGGTTGGCTTTCAGGGAATTAAAATCAACAAAGGGGGCGGGTTTGCATCAAGGAGAAACACACACAACTGTCACACCATAGCCTGGCCAGTCATGAAACTTGTTTTCAAAGCCTCTCTGATGCGCAGCACGCCTGCCTGTGCTCTTCTAATCACCCTGGTATCTGGCTGCTCAAAATTGGATGCCAGGCGATTTGCCTCAACCTCCCATCCTGCCATAAACGTCTCCCCCTTACTCTTACAGATAGTATGGAGCACACAGCAAGCAGTAATAACAATGTGAATATTGGTTGTGCTGAGGTCTAACCTAGTCAGCAAACAGTGCCAGCGAGCTTTTAAACGTCCAAAGGCACATTCTGCCACCATTCTGCACTTGCTCAGCCTATAGTTGAACTGCTCCTTACTACTGTCCAGGGTGCCTGTGTATGGCTTCATGAGCCATGGGAGCAAGGGGTAGGCTGGGTCTCCAAGGATAAAAAAAGGCATTTCAACATCCCCAACGGTAATTTTCTGGTCTGGGAATTAAGTCCCTTCTTGCAGCTGCTCAAACAGCCCCGAGTTCCTAAAGGTGCGAGCATCATGCATCTTTCCCGGCCATCCCACACTGATGTCGGTGAAACGTCCCTTGTGATCCACCAGTGCTTGCAGCACCATTGAGAAGTACCCCTTGAGATTTATGTACTGGTTGGCAAGGTGGTCTGGTGCCAAGATAGGATGTGCATTCCGTCTGTCGCCCCACCACAGTTAGGGAAACCCATTGCAGCAAAGCCATCCTGGGAAATATGACCTGCACATTTCCCAGAGTCACTACCCTTGATAGCAGAACGTCAGTGATTGCATTGGCTACTTGAATCACAGCAGTCCCCTCAGTAGATTTGCCCACTCCAAATTAATTCCCGACTGACCGGTAGCAGTCAGGCATTGCAAGCTTCCCCAGGGCTATCGCCACTTGCTTCTCAACTGTCAGGGTAGCTCTCATCTTGGTATTCCTGCGCTTCAGGGTGGGGGAAAGCAACTCACAGACTTCCAGGAAAGTGGCCTTATGCATGCAAAAGTTTTGCAGCCACTGGGAATCATCCCATTCTTGCAAGACTATGCGGTCCCACCAGTCTGTACTTGTTTGCTGGGCCCAGAATTGGCGTTCCAACCAGCCCCACTGCCACCATGATGTCCCAATTGCCACATCCCATGTTTTCAGGAACATCTGTGTCCATGTCCTCCTCACAATCGTCCTCGTGCTGCCGTCTCTTAGCCAGGTTCTGCAGATACTGCACTATAATGCGCGAGTTGTTTACAATGCTCACAACAGCAGCGGTGAGCTGAGTGGGCTCCATGCTTGCTGTGCTATGGCGTCTGCACGGGTAACCCAGGAAAAAAGGCGCGAAATGATTGTCTTCAGTTGCTTTCACGGAGGGAGGCAGGGAGGGGAGACTGACGACATGTACCCAAAACCACCCGCGACAATGTTTTTGCCCCATCAGGCATTGGGAGCTGAACCCAGAATTCCAATGGGCAGCAGAGACTGTGGGAACTGTGGGTTAGCTTCCCACAGTGCACCGCTCCATGAGTCGATGTTAGCCACAGTAGTGAGGACACATTCTGCCAATTTAATGCACTTAGTGGGGACATACACCATCGACTGTATAAAATCGATTTCTAAAAATCGACTTCTATAAAATCGACCTAATTTCGTAGTGTACACATATCCTCAGAGTAGAGAAGCAGGACATAACAATAAATGGTATTAGAGTGGATCTGCTTCTCTTGCTGGTGGTTACTCACCTTTTACAAATAGTTCTGTGAAGCTTTTCTCCTCATGAACCACACATTGATATGCTGCATCATCAGATAGGGAGCAGTGATTGATAGTCAGGATCCTCTTATTCCCAACAGCCTCAAAAATATATCTGAAGAAATGCAAACAGAATCAAAGTGTAATTCTCACCAAGTCTGTCCCTTAGAGCCAGCCACCCTGTTCTGGTGCATGTGAGAAGGGAGGGAAGGCCTGGGTTAGAGGAGTGGGAGGGACTTTGGACCAGCCACCCTACCTGGCAAAGGGGAGAGGAAGACTGTTTGAGAGTTATCCATTTCTAGAATGCTAGTGAGAGATGGGGGGACACAGAGAAATATTTACAAGAAGAAGAGAGAGTTAAGCAAGGTGTGACGGGGTATACACACCTCATACTGAGCAGCAAGGGGTTAAGGAACCATTCTGAGCTCAGACAGCCCTACCCTGCCACATCTGTAGCAAACACACCACTTGGAGGAGGAATTAAAAGGCAGGGGAGCAGCTCATGTGGTGGCAGACCAAAGAAGAAAGCACACCTGATATTGGCAGCTCCACAAGAGATGAGCTGAGGGAAGGTAGAATCTTTCCCTAAACAACTGTCCAAATGTCTCTCCCTGAGGGAGGGAAGAAAGGGTTTGCTGCAGAGACAGCTTGAGAGGGAAGCACTCCCTCTCATATGAACTCTGGATTTCATTGGTCTCCTTTATTTGTGTTTGGACTACCCCAGCAGGGGAAAGCCCTTGGACTGAGCTGGGCCATACCACAGGAGGAGGCAGTTTCTGCCTGAGAGAGAAGAAAGACCTTGCTACATGCTGCTGTCTGGAGGTGCCTTGTGGTGAGCAGATGACCCTCATGCTGCCTTACCACAGATGATGACCTTAAGACAATTGCAGGGAGGTGATAGGAAGTGACCCAGGGAGGGCTGCCTTAAGAATTCCAAGCTGTCAGATCACTGATAGCCCTCAAAGGGCCCTGGGTTGGAGCCTGATGCAGAGGAAGGGCCCAGGCTCCCCTATTAACAACCTTCCCCACCCCAGTGTGTCACTGGGCAGTGCTCCCCAACCAACCTCGAGCGAGGGCTGTGTCACAAGGATATTGCCCTTCTTGTTAATGGCTGCTAGAATGCCAGCCAGTACAAGTATTCTCCCATGTAGCCTCACTATAAGCCTGATTAGCCCCCAATTATATCTCAACAGAACTTCAGCACAAAGTCACTTCAGCGGTAGCTGATGTCCTGTTACATCTAAATAGGTCCCATATCACAGGAAGGACAATCTCACTGGATCTTAAATACATTCAGAAACAGCAAGATATAATCTGAGGACTTACTTGCTAAGTGGGCAGATGACAATGTTCAATTCCATGTGCAGAGAGTGAGCACGGGGGAAGGAGGGGAAAAGAAACAGTGATGAGAACTGCAAACTGAATGTCATTTCACATGTTAACTGGCACTGCACCCACAATGACACACCCATAGTCTTCCTCCATCTTTCCCTTTCCCGTCTGATATTCCCCCTGCTTTCTTTATAGCCTCCCCTTCCTGAAGATGGCTTGGTATCTACAGTTGTTCCAGACCGTAACACTCTCCAGGATGGATTTCCCAGTCTCTTTTCTAATTTACCTGCCGCTCACTTGGATCTCCTGTCCATTCTTCAGCCATTTCACTTCGGCATCTGGGTTGGCAAGTTCAACCATTAGCTTGATCTTCTGTCCTTTGTCCACTTGGTAAGCAGGATCCAGTTTCTGGAGGAATGCTGATATGAAGAACCATTACAAAAAGGAGATTTTAATAATTTTTCTTTGCTATGTTTCCTTTTTTTGCAGCCTAATCTGGAGGAAAGGAAGTCAGGAAAGGAAAGGCGGTTTTTACACCTTTCCTATTGGTTTATCGTCTTAATCCTTGCTCTGTTTTTTCCGTATCTGCCCTCACCCCTTCTATCTTTCTTTTCCAAATGTCTTATGCTTCACCCTCCATCCTTTTCTATGATTCTGTGGCCTGATCTAGACTAGGATGACGTTAGCTAACATGCTAATTAGCATGTTCTAAATCTAGTATAGATAAGGCAGTGTGTAATTTAACCAGTTTAGCACATGTTGAGTTAAAGCCTATATTTCTCACTAGGATTTCCCTTGATAACGTATTAAAGGTAGTGTGCCTTGTCTACACTAGACTTTTAAAATGTTAGCTAACATCCTACTTTTAAATCCTAGTCTAAACAAGACCCATTAGATCACATAAGCAATGGTGTCTGGGGTGTGGCTGAGAAGTCCTTGTCTTCTGCAGAAGATAAAATTGACCACTCCTGTTTAAAGGAACGATTGCTGGCTAAGGCACAGAGCAGAGTGTTATAATACCAGGGGAAATCTAGCAAAATGAGGAAGGTATGTAATTTCCAAGAGTCATAGTGAGGTAGTTCAGAAGACCTGGTGAAGGTCTTATCTTTGGGAACAGGCATCTCAAGTATAAAAGACTATAGGAAAAGTTGGAAGAACTAGTTAAATCATGTCCCTCTCCCCTATTCACCTGTATCAAATAATGTTGATATTGGAAACACCCATGGCTAATAAGATAAGAACAGATATTTTAGGAAGAAATACAGCTCTCCAACCTGTACTTTTCTTCTCCTCCTTTTTTATGCGTTTGAGGCGTTTCAGCATTCCCCGTAGGTCTGTTATGCCATACTGGAAAGCAATTTTCTCATACTCAGAAGGAGGAGCTCTCCGGAGGATGTCCCAGACATCAACATCAGGTTGTAATTCAGTTTTTGGCTCACTTTTGCCAGGAGAGGAGTAGAATGTTAGAATGACACACTAGAAAGAACTTCGAAAGAAGCCATAAACTTGGCTAGCTGTGCATTGCTTAAGTGAAGCCATTCCTGCATTAGATGTCAGCAGTCTAACTTTATTATTACAGAAATGCCTAGAGACCCTAACAAAAATCAGGGCCTAAGTGTGGTAGATGTTGTACATATGCATATTAGAGACAGTTCCTGCCCTGAAGAGCTTATAGTCTATCTAGGCAAGACAAAATATTATCCCCATTTTAAAGATGGGGAACTGAGGCACAGAGATGAGTTTCCTAAGATCACCCGTGAAATCTGTGGAAGAGCCAGGAAATGAGCCCAGATCTTCTGAAACCCACGCTCATGTCTATAAGATAGGGACTCACCTCTTATCTCCCAAGATTTCTTCTCTTTATTAAAGTGAGGCCTGGTTCATCTTTAAAAGTAAAGATCAGTTTTGTGATGGGAAGGGTTGTCTACAATCAGTTCTTAGAGTTGAAAGACACTTAGATTGGCAGGTTCTGGCTAGCACTATTTACAATGGGCCACTCAGTTTATGGTTTATCCAAAGAGCTGGTGATTATGGGAGAGTTAACTTGTGGTACAGTAGGACCCGAATGAGAACTAGGCTGATCTGCTGTGTGAAAAACATTATGCTCCTGTCATAATATATATTATTTGAAGATTGATTAAAAACTTACCGATTTACTGAGCGCAAGAAGCTGCTGGACTCGAGAGCGATGCAGAGAAGCATTTGGAAAAGCATGCAGCATCCCCATGGGCAGGAAAGAGGGCAACATGTGTTAATACAACAGAGCCATCATCATCTCCACCATTAGCAGAAAAAGCCTGCATTTCAACAGCAGGGAGATGGATATATTGCACTGAAATATACTCAAGAAGAAATGCATTTTTCTAGTGAAATCAGCCTCATTCCCATACTCTGTAGAGTATAATTTATTTCTGCTACTGGTAGATGGCCTCATAGGGCAAAGTGAGGCTATTTATGTCACTATCCTCATTCCAAAAATGGACCTTCAGCCTGACGTCTTTCAATGGATTTCTCACAAAAGACGATATGGTGAATTCCTCTGAAGGATGAGGGAGGTATGACAAGACATGCAAGCTCCAGAATCCTGGAGGGAAAATCAGCACCTCTTAGAACTCCTTGTAGGTGGAGCTTGTTTCTGATATAACCAGGATCAAGCAGATTCCAGTGCAGCAGAATATACCCATGTAATAAGGCTGTGTTCAGTAATGAATCCCAGGCCCTTCCCCTCCCCCAAATCATACACAAGCTATGAAGCATGCAGTGAAGGGAAACTTAGAGGACTCTTTAGATTTGTTTTCATTTATATGATATACTGTGAATGTCTAGAGAGAAGGAATATCTTCCATTAATCTCCATGAGGAATGTCACTGCATGAAAGGAGCATGGAGGGTTAGTGGAGTCAATCTAGGGAGCAGATTTAACAAGGTGGTTCTAATATTCCAGTGTTTTTCTTAGGAAGGTGTTTGTAACAGGATTACTACTGTTATTATAATGCTGCAATCAAGCATCAGGGTTTCCAGTATCCGTGTCCAGCTTGGAGCTTGTACTTCAGTCATTCTGAGCTGAAATTTGGCATGTAAAGTCTTATACTTAGAGAATTGTTCTTTAAGGTGGTTTAACATCCTCTATTACTGGGATTGACTAGTTGGATCTCCGGCCAGTATTCTGTCACAAATACAGGCCACAGTGAAGACGTTTCCTCACTAGAGCATATATCTACGTCCTCCAGAAACTCAGCCAGCTCCCTCCCCACTGCATATCCCCACTGGTTTCTTTGTGTCTGGTAAATTATTTGTATTTTGCCTAGTAAGGCACAATTAAAAATTGTGCCCTTCCAACCAAAAGAACAGGCCATTTACCAGATAGTCTAAATCTTTCAACATACCAAGCACTCTGTGTTAGCTCTTGATAATGTGAACAAGCAACATTTATAAAACTGTCTAAATACATGTTTCCTAGTTATAAATGTGAGGTTTGCATTGGAGCAATTATGCTCTGTTGAGGAAACCGTGGCTCAAAAATAAGTATAGAATCACAGAACATAAAAAAACCCTATTAGGTCAAATCTAGTTTCTCTCTCCAGCTAACCTGTATGCACTGTCCATCTGAAAGTTTAAGGTAGGATTATTCACATTTTGTTCAAATACGTTGTCTAGGTTATTTTTTAAATGCAAATAAGCCTTCCACTTTGGAGATTGTTCCCCAACTAAATACATCTCACTGTCAAGATGATCTCCCTAATATTCAGCTTAAATTTTCCATTGCTCAGTTTCATCCCATTATTTCTGGTTATACTCAGTTGGAGCACCTGAAACAACTCCTCTCCATTCCTGGTGTTTATATCCCTCTATAATTATAGAGAATTATCTTATCCACCTTAGTTACTGTGTAGCCAAGCTATATATATTTATTTTGTAATATTGCCTCATTCGTGTAAACCATATCATCATCTGTGGACTGGACTTCATGCCTGTGGGAAGTTGGTAGAGGTGCTTTCTTAAATTATAACTCATTTTAAAAATCTTTGGGGTAAAGGCTATTGGCCAAATTTTCTGCTAGCCTAATTGGTCAAAATTTCCCTTGCAGTCAATGGCACTGCACCTGTTTACACAAGCGTAGAATTTGGCCAATTGTCTCCCTCTCTGTTTTGTACTTGGTCATGTAATCCAATGTTGTTGCATAAATAATAACTGAAACAAAAATCGCACAGCACTTGTAAGGACTAATGAGATCTTGCTGTGGGTCCTGCAAGACTTACCTTTAAGTAGTTGGTATTGTATCCAAAATATTTATGTAACTGAATAAAAATCATGCATCAAGAATCCCTAACAGTGTCAAGCCCACCCTAAACCCATGTTTATGTGAACTAAAATGCAAGGGACCTGAATGTTCCCCAAAGTGCAATCTCAGCCTTGTTTGTAAATAGCAAGTGTTTTCTAACTTTCCAGAGCATGGACTGGCTTGTAAATTGCCACTACATAATAAAAAAGATTTTTACAGCCAAGAATCACCATTTAAATAGTGTAGAATTGAGCACTTAGAAGCAGGAAATTCCTGTTCATGACCCTTCAGAATTCATGTCCCTGTCTCCTCCAATAAATTCTGGGCTTCATGTTTCCCCATTTCTAATGCTCCCTGTCACCACTTTAACTTTATTAAAACATTCTTTTAGTTCCAGTAAGGATTTGTAGTATTCACAGAAATAGACTGACCTCTCCCACCCAGCTGGAGTAACATCCTCCCAGGCTAAGCATTTCAGGGAGGGAAGTGCTCTTAATGTGGTGACTTTGGTCTCCTTAGGTTTCTCCTGCCCTAAAGTCATTCTCCCTGATGTTGAGAGTCTTAGCTGCAGGGATCACCTCATAGGTTGACCGTGCACTTGAGGACATTAAGATGAAGCTCAGTGAACCTGTTGTAAACAGTACAGGCAGCTGATATTTTTTTAAACGTGTGAGGATATTAAAAATAGTTTTGTACATCCCAGAGATGGTTCCTTCCTATCCTGTTACCCTGGATTGCTTGGACCCTGTCAGCTGTCATCTCTTTCAAGGTCTCTTCACTATCCTGTTTAATAGTAGTGTGAAAACTGTTCCCTTCCCCTTCCCCATGACCTCTCTGTGGCCTGTGCCACCTGTGTGTCAACACCAGCTAATTAAATTACAGTGACCAGAAAATACAACTCCTGTACAATATAAAATGAAGTTTTCTCCGTGACAGTGAACAAGTGCGTCATCTGGGTAGAGTAGCACTTGATGATGGGTAAGGTAGAACAGAAGTAGAAGGTGACGGCAGAGGTGTCATTCCTGCATTTTGTCTCTCTGCAGTTCTTGAGAGTTCTTCAACATGTTTGTTTCTCCAATTGTATTTTCAAAGGGGCATACATTCACCCCATAAAAAGACTTGGTGTCTTTCAGGAGTTATTAATGCGGAGTAAAAATGGAGTGATAGTTAAAAGCATCATGGTTTTTAGTTTAATATTAATGATAACTAACTAACCCATTGGGTCAAAAATGATGAAAGTACTGGAGATTATTCGCTCTCTTTTATTTATTTATTTATTTATTTATTTATTAAAATTATGTCTGTACTTGCTGTTCACTAAAATTGACCATGAAAGAAGGAAGGCTCCATTAGAGGTGTTCTTAACTCCTACACTTCCCTCTTCTCCCAGCTGGTGTCACTTTAGGGAATGGTACAGAGCAATGTTTCTCAACTTTCCAGACTGGCAAACCTTATTTGAAGTAAAAATGCTTATGACCCCCTTCATTTATTCTAAAATAAGAGTTAAAAATCCATACAACTGCTACCAAAACTACTGCATTTGACCTCACATACTCTGAAGGCTTTGGCCACTCTGAAGTTACTCTGGAATTTTTAATGTCTTTGCTTTAGAATTGTAATAACATTTTCAGTGTTTTGCTTCCCCCATGATTGCTTTATCTGACCCTTCTGGAGGTCATCATGACCCACCAGTTGAGAAACAACTGGTATAGAGGTAATGGCTCCGGATGGCTTCAATTACTGTAGTTCCAGCCTCTCCCAGTAGGCTCCACCTATTTAGGAATGCTGTCTATGATGGCATTATGAGGGCAGAGTCCCTATCTAGTTGGCACAGTAGTATGTGGTATATCTGAAAATAAATGAGGCCCATGAGGCAGAAATTTGAAGATCGCAAGTTCAGTCCTGTATTACTAAGAGTTCTGCTATTTGCTTTCCACTGGATCTTAATCTACATAAACACAGTTTCATTCTATTATAAATGGAGCCAAAACACATGAGCAGAGACTGAGGCCAGAATCAAGAACAGAGAGTTGGCTAAATAGCGCATTGAGGAAAACTTGAAAGAGTTAACTATGTATAACTTGGCAAGAAAAAGCAACTCAGGAACATCTGTCAATAATAATTTGCAGATTTTAAGTATTGCAGGAGAGGAATAGTCAGAGGTGAAAGTAAGCCGGTACACCCTGGTACGGCGTACTGGCAAGAGCCGGTACGCTGTACTAGGGCAGCCCGGCTTCCCCAGGGGGCAATTTAAAGGGCCTGGGGCTCCCAGCAGTGGCTGGAGCCCCAGGCCCTTTAAATTGCCTCCAGAGCCCTCCTGCTGGAGCCCTGGGGTAGCGGCTGCAGGGCTCTGGCAGCTATTTAAAGGGCCTGGGGCTCCCCTGCTTCTACCGCCTGGGCCCTTTAAATAGCCACTGGAGCCCCGCTGCCGCTACACCAGGGCTCCGGCGGCTATTTAAAGGACTGGGGCAGTAGAAGCAGGGGAGCCGCGGGCCCTTTAAATAACCCCCGGAGCCCTGGGGTAGTGGGGATTCCAGGGGCTATTTAAACGGCCGGGGCAGTAGAAGAGGGGAGCCCCGGGCTGCTGCTGCTACCCCGGTGGGGGGGGACTTACCTTACAGGGTGGGCTGGGGCTGGCTCTGACCCCCTCAACCCCACCCCTTCCGTCCTAGACCCCACCCCTTCCAGGGGCCAGAGCTGGCCCCAGAGTACCGGTAAGTCACTCGACTTACTTTCACCCCGGGAATAGTGCGTGGTGATCCTCAGGAATATATCTAGCAGCAATTACATGAAGATGAGCAAAGGAAACTTTAGTTGTAAAGCAAGGGAGATCTACTAGACTACGAAATAATTTCCTATTGAAAGTAGTGGAAGTGCCATCACTTGGAATGTTTAAGAGTATACTGAACAAAACATTGGAATATATATTCTTCTTTGAGTGCTTGTTCATGTCCATTCCAATCAGGTGTGTGCGTGCTGCATGCACGCCAGCCAAAAGATTTTTGCCTTAGTAGCGTCCGTAGGGTCAACCTGGGCGCCCCCTGGAGTTGCGCCTTCATGGCACCCAATATAGGGCCCTGTCGACCCCCCACCCTTCCAGTTCCCTCTTACTGCCAGTGATGGCTAGCTGGAACAACTGTCACTCTTGCTTTGCAAGCGCTTTTGGAAGTTTCCTCTTCAGTCTTCATTGTTAAATAGTTGTAAATAGTTCGTTAGCTGTTATAGTTGTTGTGATTCTTGGGGTTTCCCCCCATAACAACTTTTTCCCTGGTTCTGGGGTATGCCCCGGTCCCCAGGGTTCAAACTCTGCAAGGACTGTAACAAGTTTATGCCCAAGAGTGACCTGCATCTTCTTGTCTATGGTGCCTTGGGGAGAGCCACCAAAAGGACAAGTGCAGGATCTGCAAGGGTTTTCGCCTTAGGACCCTTAAAGACTGGGATCAAAGACTTAAGATCCTGCTAATGGAAACGGCACTCCAGCCGCATTCCAATCCCACGTCCACAGAACTGACGCCAAGCACTTCCTCGATGGTCCTCAATGCTCCGGCGCTGATGGTGCGCAAGCTGGTGCCGAGCAAGGACCCTAAGGTCTCATGGCACCACCATAGCTCCGCCCATAAAAAACCCTCTTCAGTGTGGCACCGTTCTCAGTCCCCGGTGCCACAAAAGAAGAAAAGGCCGGATAGGGGTCGCTTTCCCCCTCTAAAGACCAAGGGACCTGTGGCATCAAAGAGTGTCTCGAGCCAGGCCACCTTGTCTCTCCATTCCACCAGGGTCTCGTTGACTCGTGCCCCGCCTAGGGTTCAGTTGAGTCCCTGGACTGCCATGGTGATGACCTCCAGGTCCCCTTGATGCCAGAAGCATTTAGGGCAGCCAAGGACCTCACAGCGCCATCCTCCCCGCAGAGGAGAAACAAGTAACTGGTGATTGCGCAGCCCCAGTTTCAGTCAAGGGGCAAACCAGCGATGATGGCGCGCCAATTTCCATCCCCGGTGCACCTCTCCCCGGCATGGCCCACCCACGCCGGGGAGCCACACCAGTCCCCAACCTCTCAACACCGCTCTCCGGCAGCCCAGAGTACCACTCCTCCGTGGTCCTCCTACTCGGAGGTGGAGGCAGAGTCCTATTGCTCTGATAGGACCAGGAGCAGGAGGTCCAGATCCCGCCGTGACCATGAGCCCTACCCAACATGTGGCCTCCGCAGTGGCAGCCTTCGACGTAGTGGTCCTTTTGGACACCCTGGGCATATCACCAGAGGCAGAGACAGATCCACAGCTCAAGATCCAGGTCAGTGTTGGTGTCCTCGGCATCCTTCGTCCCACTGCCAGCACCACTGGCAGCGGCACCGCTGACAGAAGCGCTGCCAACATCACAGTTGTCCCCTACAGCTCCGGCACTGATTCTCCCATCAGCAGCACCACTGGCGGCTACAACTGGCATCGGTACCACTGGCATCAACAATATCAGTACTGCTAGAACCAAAAACTTTGGCACCACCTGCCTCAGCACCGATATTTCCGCTGCCAGCAGCCCCGGCACCACAAGCTTCGGAATACCACTTGCCATGAGACCCATGGGGTGCTGAAGGGAGTGAGCAGAGCCCGCTGCCCAGGCCTCTCCTTCTCATCCTCCCCACATAAAGCTGTGGCAGGGATGTCAACGGCCATAGCTCTGGAGGATAACAGGGTACTCCAGCAGCTCTTACGTCATGCTGCCCAGAACCTGGGCGTACAGGCAGAGGAGGTTGTGGAGGAATCCGACCCTGTCATCGACATCCTTACACCCTCCAGTCCCTCTCGTATCACCTTGCCCTTAATAAGGACGATTACAGAGACAACAAAAACACTGTGGTATGGCAGACCACTACATCTCTGGCCTCTACAGCCAAGAGGAACAAGAGGTGGAACCTTGTCCCCTCTAAGGGATATGAACGTTTATACACCCACCAAACCCCCAACTCCCTAGTCATTGACGCCGCCAATCAATGAGAGTGCCAGGGCTACCTGGGACCCTCCCCTAAGAACAGGGAGGTAAAAAGACTTGACCTCTTAGTCAGGAAGTTTTATTCCACTGGGGGACTACAGGTCTGCATTGCAAATCAACAGGCCATCGTGAGCAGATATACACACAACAGTTGAGCTGTGATGGCCAAATTTGCGGAGCTACTGCCTCAGGACTCTTGTACAGAGTTCTCGGCACTGGTGGAGGAGAGAAAGCTGGTCTCCTGAGCTTCCCTACAAGTGGCATTGGATGCAGCAGGTGCAGCCTTACGTACTATGGCAACAGGGGTTGTAATGAGGAGGGGTTCCTGGTTGCAGGTCTCTGGTCTCCCTCATGAGGTCCAGCAAACAATCTAGGACCTCCCCTTTGAGGGTTCAGCCCTTTTTTCCAATAGGATGGATAAAAGACTCCATAGCCTAAAAGACTCAAGGGCCATCCTTAGATCTTTGGGGCTCCATACACCAGCCACTCAATGTAGGCATTTCCAGCCACAGCCTCCCTCTGGGTTCTACCAACTTCAGAACTGCCAAGACTCTCCTCACAGGAGGAATAGAAGCAGTAGAAGGAGGCAGCACCCCTCCTCAGACCAAGGCTTGGGCCAGCCCAAGCCACCAACCAGTCCCAGACCACCCTTTTGAAGGTGCGGTCGAGGATGGCACACCAGTACTGCAACTGGATCCAACTTCTTACCTTTTCGTCCTGACTGTCCCCTTTCTATTGTGCATGGTCATGTATCACCTTGGACCACTGGGTGCTCTGCATGGTAGAGAGGGGATTTTCCATCCAATTATGTGCCCTCCCAGCCCACTTCCCCATCCCTCTTCAGGGACCCCTCTCATGAGCAACTTCTCATGCAGGAAGTGCACTCGCTCCTCTTAGTAGGGGCAGTGGAAGAGGTTCCTCAGTAGCAAAGGGGCAAGGGCTTCTACTCCCAGTATTTCCTAATATCAAAAGCCAAGGGTGGCCTCAGGCCCATCCTGGACCTGCGAGAACTCAACAAATTCATCAAGAAACTCAGGTTCCGCATGGTCTCTTTGGCCTCCATTATCCCCTCATTGGTCCAGGAGACTGGTATGCCACTTTCGACTTAAAGGACACATACTTTCACATAGCGATAATTCCACCTCACAGAAGATATCTCAGGTTTGTGGTGAACAACAGCCACTATTACTGTCAGCAGCACCTTGGGTGTTCACCAGGTGCATGGCAGTCGTCGCGGCATTCCTGTGCAAGAGGCAGGTACAGGTATTCCCATACCTCGACGACTGGCTGATCAAAGGCCACTCCAGATCTCAAGTGGAAGCACAGCTTGGCTTCACAAGAAGGATGTTCAACGAACTGGGTCTCCTTCTAAACGAGGTCAAAACGATACCGTCCCTGGTGCAGAGGATAGAGTTTATAGGAGCAGTACTATACTTGACTCAAGCCAGGGCATACCTCCCAGAAGCCAGATTTCGGTCACTAGGTGACATCATATGGGGCCTCAGGCAGTCCCCCACCACTACAGCAAGGAATTGCCTGAAACTTCTGGGGCATATGGCCGCTTGTACCTATGTAGTACAGCATGCCAGACTCAGACTTTGCCAACTCCAGTCTTGGCTAGCGTCAGTATATCAACCAGCTTGGGACACTTTCGACAGCATGATAACCCTGCCTCACCCAATACTAGACTCCCTCCTGTGGTGGCTCAGCCCACAGGTAGTATGTGAAGGAGTCCCCTTACATCAGAGCCCCTTTACACTGTATTCCATAAGGATAAGATTCAGCTCAGACCTCACCCAGCTTTTCTCCCTAAGGTTGTCTCCCAGTTTCACATCAACCAAGACATCTTCCTCCCAGTATTCAATCCTAAACCAAATTCCAGCTGCAGGGAGCAGAGGCTTCACTCATTGGATGTCCATAGGGAGCTATCCTTCTATATCGAGAGAAAGAAGCTGTTCCAAAAGTCTGTCCAGTTATTCATGACGGTGGCCAATAAAATAAAAGGCCTCCCTGTGTCATCACAACGTATCTTGCTGTGGATCACATTGTGTATTTGGGAGTTACAACTTGGCAAAGGTGCCCGCTCCACCAATCACCACACACTCCACCAGGGCTCAGGCCTCCTCAGCAGCATTCCTGGCACAGGTCCCCATACAGGAAATCTGCAGGGCAGCAACATGGTCCTTCATACACACTTTCACCACGCACTATACGATCACTCAACAGACCAGAGATGACGCGGCCTTTGGAAGAGCTGTGCTCCAATCAGTGGATGACTCCGACCCCACCTCCTGAACTTTGGCTTGTGAGTCACCTGATTGGAATGGACATGAACAAGCACTCGAAGAAGAAAAAACGGTTACTCACCTTGTAACTGTTGTTCGTCAAGATGTGTTGTTCATGCCCATTCCAATACCCATCCTCCTACCCCCCTGTTGGAGCAGTCGGCAAGAAGGAACTGAGGGGGTGGGTGTCGGCAGGGCTCTATATTGGGTGCCATGAAGGCACAACTTCAGGAGATGCCCAGGCCGACCCTACAGACGCTGCAAAGGGAAAAATCTTCTGGCTGGTGTGCACGTGGCACACACACACCTGATTGGAATGGACATGAACAACACATCTTGAAGAACAACAGTTATGAGAAGGTGAGTAACCATCTTTTGTGGGGAACAATCCTGCAGTGACTTCTAAATTAGGTGATTGGACTAATTGTGATCAAAGAAGTCTTTTCTATCTCTAATTTCTGTGCAAATGGGTTAGGAATATAGAACTGAAATCTTGGACTATTAAGAGAATCTGGAAACTGAAGCCTAATTTAAAAGTGCCTTTAAAAGAAAGGGGTGGTTGAAACATAAAAGAAGTGTAGGAGAGGACATGGATTGAATCTCCCCCCTCATTACTTCCAATGGAACTTAATTGTTTAAAAGCATTTCTGGACTGGAAATCAGTAGGTGATACCCTCCTCAAAGTTGTCGGGGTTTAGAGAATTTGCCATGCTCCACGTGTGAGAGAAAGGGAGTCTCATGCATTATTCAAACCAAATTAATCTTTTATTCAGTCTGTCTCATGCATTTTATAATGAGATGAAATAGAAATCTTACTCTCTGTCTTAGACAACAGAATCCGAAGCAGTGTGTCCAGATTGAAATGGCAGGATAAAAGAGGTAGGCAGATCAGAGGAAGGCAGTGAGGGATGAGAAAGGGAAGAGATGTCATAAAATTAAAAAAAAGGGGCGGGGGCGAGTGGGAGAAGGCCAGAAATGGAAGCCAGGAAGAAGAATCAGAATTGGAAAAGTCATAATTGTTTATTATAAACAGATTTTTGATTTCCTCAGCTCTCCAATCCCAATGACAACTCAGGAGAATGGAAAACTCCAGACAAACACTACATCCCAAAGGCAGTTGTTTTAGTCCTTATATTTTTCCAGGAGAAGGTGCTGTAGAAGGCTTACAGCTATGCCAGTCCCAGTCTCTACATCTGTATTTTCACAAATAAAAAAAGGTGTGGTTTTTTTACAAGTTATCTGTCTCTGTTGTAAGAGACACCTTTTTTACTGGTGAAGACGCAATCTAGAGATGCAGTAAGAAATGGTGAAGTATTGCTGTCTGTGGAGAGGTCACAAATCTACCAATCCCAGTTTCTCCATACTAGATGAACTTTAGGGTATGCTAAGGGAATTATGAATTGGTGAAACTTTAACCTGCTTTAGGTTTAATGTCTTCCAGGGCTGTTCTGCAAGAACTGGTTAGCTTATTGCTCTGAGATTATAGATTTTCACTCACCTCTTTTTCAATAAGGCACTAAAATCCAGCTCTCCACCTTCTTCATTTCCCTCTGCACTGTACAGTAATAGAAAAATATAATAGTGTCACAAGGAGATGGGGAATGAATTGGCCAGAATTTTCTCATAAGCATAAGATGTATCATTGGAAGGGAAGTAGGAGATAGTTTCACAATGACTCTAGAATGTTCATTGGCATTGCAGCCATTTTCTTTTAGAAATCTGGAGATTGTCTCTCTTCTTATTTGTTGGCCTTTATATAGATTTAAAAAGTGCACTTACTGACCCTGAATTTCTCCTGCTCTGCTTACAGAGGAAATCCTACACTGTGACTAATTTAGTGGCACATACTAATCTAGATTAGTAAAATTGTAATCCCCCTTTTTCTGAATTAAAAGAAAAGATATCACACATATAATCAGTAGTCCAATAAACACATTTCCCACATGCTCCAGGAAATTTGTGGAGCATTGCTGGGATCTTCCTTTAGAATCCTAAGTGCTTGCTGGGGACTATAGATGTGGGGATGTGGAAACTGTTTTATGAGTTGGGACAGCCTTAAGACAACAGTATCTTATGTATTTTTTTAATATGGCCCTCAAGTGACATCCTGTGCGGCATACATTATTGCTTTAAGAACACAGGAACTGCCATATTGAATCAGACTTGTGATCCATGTTGCCCATTATTCTGTCTCCAATATTTACCAGCACTGATTGCTAACAAGGAGGTAATCTTGCTGAAGACAGGTATGCCAGTAGACATTAGGCCAGAGAAACTCAAGGTGTCAGGAGCAAATGCAAAAAACAGCCTCAACAGATTGAAATTTAGTAAACAATTCTGTTGATAAAGAGGGAATAGAATCCAGCTCCCACCTTCTGAGTTGCATTGACAATGCCAGGTTAATTGGAGTCAACCGCAGTAAAAACTTATTTTAGTGAGATCTGATTGTTAACATGCATTGGGGAAAGCTCTTTTGATTACAAAAGTGCCATTTTTACATAGTTGGTTTCAGAATAGAACAACACTGCACGGGTTAATTTTCCCTATGTGGTGCCTAGACACTCTAGTATGTTGATGGGTGTATTGACTGATAGATAAGAACAACTTGAATGGCAGAGGGCTTTAGTCATAGATAAAGTCACTAATCACAGGTTTCAGAGTAGCAGCCGTGTTAGTCTGTATTCGCAAAAAGAAAAGGAGTACCGGTGGCACCTTAGAGTCACTAATGTAAGGCCAGATTTCAAAATAGCTCAAGGCTAGATTTTCAAATGGTCAGCACCCACAATAGAGGTAGATTTTTCTAAAGAATTGAGCACCTAGAAGCTCCTATTCATAGAATATCATAGAATCCTAAAATATCAGGGTTGGAAGGGACCTCAGGAGGTCATCTAGTCCAACCCCCTGCTGCAGGAGGAAATCGTCTATGTTTTGACACTTATGACCAGATTTTTCTAAAGATCTGAGCACCCAATATGTTATTTGAAAATCCTGGCTACCTATTTTGAAAAAAATAGCCACTTTTTCTGATGCCTAAATGGGAGCTTTGTGGTTGCTGAGCTCTTCTGAAACTTCCTTAAATTCTAACTTCTGAAATGTAATTAAAGAGTTATTCAGTTGTAAAATAGGACATCTGAAAGCACTAGGAACAGAGGGGGATGGGATAGCACATAGGTATATTTTCATATCCAAGTGAGAATTTGTGTGGGAGCAGTGAGGGAGGTGTTATCAGGATGTGTGTATGATAGAAGGGCAGGCATGCATTCAGTTTGAGATTTTTCAGAGTCACAGTTCTAAGAGGATGCCGTATGTCCAGCATGTGCTCTTCCTGTAAATGAATCTCTCTCATTGAAGCATCAAAGTGCTCTACTCTTCTCATTGTTTTATGCTTGTCTCTCATGATCATTGTTTTTGTGTTTTCTAGTCACCTATAAGAGCTAAGTATTTATTATTTATTTATTTATTGTAATGAATTCAGATGTTCAAAATTAAATCTGCAACAAGTTCTGGTTCTCTTTACTGATCAGAGAGAGAGAGTTCATTGAGGCTTGGGACTGCTGGCAGAAACCTGGGCTACCTGAGACAGGCTGCAGGCATCCGTCTTCCTCCTCCCACCAGGCTCCTGAGTGAGAGTCACAAAAACAGCATTTTAGATTTATGCACTTCAGTTTAATCTCTGAATCTTAATCTCTCATAGAACAAGTTAAGGTCATCAAACTCCAAGCTCCACTGGCAAGTATGGAGTAGTTTTAGAAGTGCTCTGTCCCAAAGGAGCCTTTTCCATTCCAAAAAGAGAATTGCTACTGTCTAGTCCATGCAGTTGCATGGTGGGGTCAGACATTCTAACTCTCCTGTATGTTCACAGCTTGTCATAAGGAATATCTTGAGTCATCTACAAGTTTTTGCTTGGCTGTCGAAATACCTCCCTTCAGTTTCATACAGACAAATGAATCCTAAATATCCTGCCAATCAAATAGGCTGGGCAATCTTGGGCCTTCATTGAATCATAATCAGACTCTGCAAAAGGGTGTTGTGTAATGCAGTGTCTCTGTGTCTTACGTTCTGCTGGCCAGTAAAGGCAGTAAATGAAAATCTGGTGCAGTCCCTTCACAGAGACTTCCTAATACAGTCTAGTAAAGAAGGAAGGAATCTTCAGTCTTCTGCTCTGGCTCACTGACAGAGCAAAGATAAATATGGTTATTTGTTTTGTGACAGGGGTTTTGATGGGAAGGAGTTATGCTTCCTCCATGCTGACCTGAAACTCCCTAAATCCAAAAGATTTGTTAGGATTTTACACTCACATTGCACTCACTAGCACTAGATTTGTTGCTTTTGTTATCCTGCTAGCAGAAAGAGGAACTATTGAATGCTAAATAAAGGACAACAAAGGTTTGGCTGTGTAGAATTATGTTCAAGTGGAACCAGCATGTATCACAGCAGGACTGACCAGCTGCACATATGAATTCCAGTTACTGTTTAGTTAAATTCTGCAAGACTTTTCTTGGTTCCTTGTGACAGAGTAGAGTGTAAAAGGCAGATCTCATATAATAATAACTTGTGGAAAAGCACAAGCAATTGACTGTGCTGGATTTTCTCCTGTATTAGGAAAATTGGTTCAAGTGAAATATAAGTGCTGGAGTGATACATTTCACTGTAGCTATTGGGAGCACAGTAAAGATCATGTTAAAATTCCTTGAGGGATAGCACATATTTCCCTGGAGGACTGTACTTGTTACAGTTGATGGCTGTTGGAGTGTTTTTTAATTGATAACTTAGGGAAAAAAACACTCTGATTTATACACAAGATAAATGAGTGTTCAGTAATTAATACAGTTGCAAGTTACTTCCTAAACTTTACCAAAAATCTGTAACAGTTCTTTCAATTTAACCGGTAGAGGTCAGGGCAGCTTTATTAAGAGTTCCTAGGTCAATTGAAAAAAGAAAAGGAGTACTTGTGGCACCTTAGAGACTAACAAATTTATTAGAGCATAAGCTTTCGTGACCTACAGCTCACTTCATCGGATGCACAAATGCAATTGAGAATTTATTGCAGATCTGGGAAGAGTGGCTTTTCTCAACACCTATGCAATGCCCTAAGGCTAGGGTTGCCAACTTTCTAATTGCAGAAAACCAAACACTTTTGCCCTGCCCCTTCTCCAAGGCCCACGCTCACTCTATCTCCCCTCCCTCAGTCACTTGCTCTCCCCCAGCCTCACTCACTCACTCATTTTCACTAGGCTGGGACAGGAGGTTGGGGTGTGGGAGAGGGTGAGGGCTCTTGGGGTGGGGCTGGGGATGAGGGATTTGAGGTCAGGAAGAGACTCCAGGCTGGGGGGGGTTTGACATGTGGGAGGGGGCTCAGGGCTGGGGCAGGGGCATGGGAGGGGGTTGGGGGTGAAGGCTCCGGGTGGCGCTGACCTCAAGCAGCTCCTGGGAAGTGACAACATGCCTCTCCAGCTCCTAGGCAGAGGGGTGACCCAGGGACTCTGCACGCTGCACACATACGTCACCCCCACAGCTCCCATTGGCTGGGAACCACAACAAATGGGAGCTGCGGAGCCAGCGCTTGGGGCAGCGCCTGCAGGTCGGGGCAGCGCAAGGAGCCCTCCTGGCCACCCCTCCACCGAGGAGGTGGAGGAACGTGCCAGCTGCTTCCTCGCGGGTGCTGCGGCCAACCAGACTTCTAGTGGCCTGGACACCTGGCAACCCTACATGTGGCTCTTAATAGTCTAGGAGCTGTATATGTACCTGACCATTCACAGATACATTCAAAATCTCATTGATTGAACTTCAATTGGGTAATAAAATTACAAAACATTAATAAAATTAAATATAACCATACTGTAATCAGCTATATAGTATTTATGTCCAAACTCTTGATCCCTGTCTAGTGCAAGAATGTCTTAAGACACAAGTGGATCCTCAGGCTCAACTAAACCATATTGGAAAGTATTGCTTGGTCCAAGCCATACAGCCTGGGAACAACACAGGATCATTAGCGTCCCTGTTGACTTGTACCTGAAATGCTCTTTTCACATTGTAGAAAAAATAATTAGTGCAATTCTTAGAGAAATTATGTTCATTAACTCTGAAATAATTGAAGATCAGGTTTGTTGTTGCATAGTAAGGAGCCAACCTCTTTTAGATGATGTCTAGGAGTCAAGGGTGGCATTTTAGCCTTAGAAACACTTACACTATAGACTTACATATATCTTTGTAATAATAGCTATTTGTACAATAGTTTTTCTCTTACATAATCTTGTCTAGGAAGGTAATGAATTCCGCATGGAAGCACAAGCTTCCTACTCACATTCGTCGGAAGACAGTGCGGATATCCATTTCTCCTGTTCCTGGTGCTTCTGGTGTGGCATACAATGGAAAAGGAAGGTGGGAAAACAGTTGAGTGTGTTCTTGAAAAAGAGACAGCACCACTGCAAAAGTTTTTCCTTTCAAGCCATTTTTGTTTCAAAGATCTTATATTTTAACTATGATTAATCACTTAGTGAACGGTAGCCATGGTTAGTGCAAGTAACTGTCTGGGGTTCTACCTCAAGCTTCACATTAATTTGTAGTTTGACAGTGGGAAAGTCATATTGTCTTATGTAAAATCTGGTCTGAATATTGACATAATGAATGCATTGAAATCCTCGGGTGAAAGGTGCTAGAGAAGGTCCAAATGGATTATAGTTCATTAATGGTAATATTACCATCTGTGGAGGCAGAAGATAAATTCCCTTGATTAATAGAAGCATGGAGAGATTTACAGCTGGGAAGCTGCATATAAAGAGTTTGATTAATCTCCAATTTAAACCATCTACTATTGGCATAGCCTAGGGTGGAGAGCCTACAGTGACTGAAAGTCAACCTATGCCCTATACCATCATGGGTCCTGCAGTGCTGCTTCAGAAATGAGCAGTGCTGACTCAATGCATTCCTGGTCTGCCACTGCCTGTGAGGCAGAGGCATCAACTCCATGGGTGCTCTGGTGCTCAATCACCCATGTAAAAAAATAGGGGTGCTCAGTACCCACCAGCCATAGTGGTTCTAGCCCCAGGGCTGGCTGCCCACCAGTCAGCTGTTCGACAGGCCCCGGGGCTGGCTGCTCATTAGCAAGTGGCTGGTGGGAGGCGCTCAGGAAGGGAGCAGTGGGTGGGCGGAGGGATCCTTGGGTGACGGGGCAGAGCGGGGGCAGGAAGAGGCCCAGCGAGAGCAGGGCTTCCGAGTAGAATGGGGGTGGAGCACCCACTGGGCAAAACAAAAGTCAGTGCGGGTGCTGTGAAGCTCCTATGGAGCCCCAGTCACAAATTAAAGCTACCACTCCTCAACACAACCCCTGAGGAAGGAGAGTGGTGCAAATACTGAACTAGCAAGGGTGAACCATGCTCACATTGTTTTAGCGAAATCCCTGGTGACCTATTCTACACTGGAGGTAAATAGATAGTTAAATGTACTTCCCTTTTAATCACTGTCACACAAGAGCAACTGTTTAGAGTAATTCCCTTGCTAAAACTAGTCAACTATTCTTGTTGCAATTTTATACTGCCAGAAGCTCCTGCAGTACTTGAATTTGGCAGGAGGAAAGGAAGTAGTAGTGTTAGCTTTCTGAACTTTTCCAAGTTTTTTTTCCTTTTTCTTTTCAAATTTCCACGTTCAAGTACAGAACCTTTGGCAACCTAGAACTGGAGTTAATTCTCAGACTTTTTTAAAAAATTTTTACTGAATTTAGTGCTCATGGAAGTGTGGGACTGAAGCCTGGATAAAGCCAAGGATAATATAGGCTAATTCTCCTTTTGCTTACTTCATGTTACTCTTTCAGTGCATCTCAGTCCTGTCTTGAATTACATACTACTTTTCTTTTTAGAGGCCACCCCCCTCCCTCATAGCCCTGCCAATGCATCTCAATCTGCATCTGTAGAACTCCTGCTATTCTAGTTTTGGGGCTACATAAAGCTCTGCCAGTTCCTCTCAAACCTGACCTACACCCTCTTCTGGTGGCCACTGTTTATTGGGGAGAGAGGTTACTCTGTACACAGGGAGGACAGAGTGGGGATAAGATAGAACCTAACTTAGCACAGGGGTGAAAGTAACATTAAACTCTTACCAGTATGGGGGCTTAGCTCTGGGGCCCTGGAATGGGCAGGGCCTTGGACAGAAGGGACAGGTCTGGGAGTCAGCCTCCCTCAGCCAGCCCATCCGCACTGCCTGGCCCATGCCACCCGGGGCTCCAGCAGCGATTTAAAAGGGCCCAGGGCTCTGGTCGCTGCCGCAGTAGCGGCGCCTGAGAGCCCTGGGCCCTTTTAAATCACCGGCCCCAGGGCAGCAGCCCCTTTTGCCCTCCCCTCGCCCCCATCGGCAGCCCAGGGCGAGGAGGGGCAACAACATTAAAGTGCTGCCACGGCAGTGCTTTAAGCAGGGTCCTTTGCCGTGGCAGCACTTTAACGTTGGCTGCGTATGGGCTGGTACCAGTGGTCACTTTTTACCGGTACGCCGTACCAGCCCACTTTCACCCCTGACTTAGCAACACATTTCTGTAAGGTTGAAAACATATAATCTTACCATTGACAATCAGGCTGAAGTTACAGCTATCAAACTTGTCCTTGGTAGACACCTCACATCTATACCCCCCTGCATAAGTCATTTTTGCTTGGATAATGTGCATTTCATAGATGTAAACCTAAAAAAATAGATCAGCCCACAGAGCAAGGGAAGTTAGAAAATAAAAGGATAAAAAATGCATAGAAACAAATATAGCATACCAGAACATTAACAGTGATAGACAAAGGCTGGAATTCATTAAAAAACCCACTTTGTTCCCTGTACGTGCAACTATGTCTCACTTGTGGCTGGGTGAGGAGTTGTCTTAAAGGTAAAATTTCTCTAATCCACTTTGAACACTTAAAGGACATTATCTGCAGAGGTTTTCCAGGGGATAGGATGTTGATAGCAGCAAATCCTACTAGTACTACTCTGTGATTGAATACATACAAACACCACACTCATCAGGTAAAGTAGCTGCATGCTTGTGGCCAAGGGGAACAGGTCCTCCATTTCCAAAAAATATAGGCTTCTATCTACAGCTAATAGAGCAGTTCCATAAATTCAGCCTTCGGAAGGATTGGTGTTACCGATGGGCAAATCTATCCTATTTCATCCAGTAGAGGGAAGTGGAGATGCATACACATAGCATGTATATTACAAACCATAATGCTAGCGTGATCCCTACAGGGAGAGAGAGTGACGCACTACAAACTTCTTTGTGTTCCAGGTGTCTGTCTGTCTGTCTCTGGGCTAGAGAATTCACATTATAGATTCATTTATGGTGGGAATGGATTTTTGTTGACCGATTTATGATAATTTATCCTCTGTAATAAAGCAGTTAATTTCAGCACCAATGTATGGGTGGCTAGTGTATCTGAATATTCCTTTGAGGATAATTATACAGTAAGATCATGGAAATTGCCATACTAGATGAGTTCAATGGTCCATCTAATTCAGGATCCTATCTCTGACAGTGACCGATACCAGCTGCCTGAGAGTCAGGTGCAAGGAACCCTGCAGTAGGCAATTATAGATTAACCTGCTGCAATGAGATGTTCAGCCCACACCAACCTTGAAGGGATTAAAGTGGCTCAGAAGGGGCTAATTAACATGATAGGCTGCATCTGTGGGAGACTGAGGCTTGATTGACAAGCACTAATTGAAGATGGGCCCATCGAGACAGGAGTAGGTGCGGCTTGTATAAAGCTGGGAGTGGCGAGCAGAAGAGAGCTGCACTGTGAAGGTCTGTAGTCACTCTCTTGGCCTAGTGAAGGGAGAAGGATGAAACCTGCAGGTAAGGAAAAGGAAACAGAAGCCCTGGGATCCTGACCCTTATGGAAGTGGTTTACCCAAAGGGGTGGTGGAGAAGAAAGCCAGTAGATGGCAAAGTAGGAAGAAGCCCAGGGAAACATCAGCAGGCAAGGTCTGTGCTGTTTGTAGGGTCCCTTGGTTGGGACCTGGAGTAGCAGGTGGGCCTGGTTCCTCCACTGGGAAAGTGGCACAGTATTGAATGGGACAACAGCCTAGAATGGCACTTGGACACCTAGGCCAGTGAAACTTTTCTTGAAGGGGAAAACTGTATAATGACCTGGCTGGAGGGCTAAGCCACAAAGAGGAAGCACTGCGACTCCTAGAGAGGAAGAAGGGCTGTGGTGTGAGCAAGTGACAAGCAGGGACCACCCTGAGTTCTGAGAGAGAGACTCACCATGGAGTTAGTGAGTGACAGAAGGGTGCGTCAGTCCAGGCAGAGCTAATTCCCCAGATGCAGCACATGCAGTTGCCCCAGCAGTGAACACTGTTACGTGTGCACACAAGGAGCATTTATTTCTAAAACAAATTAGTTAAAGGTTGGCTTATACTCTGAAGAATTAAAGTTTAGATGCTTTCCAAACTTGTTTTTTTTTTTTAAATAATCCTTACTATTGTTATATTGGATGTTCCTGTTATTCACTACCGCTGTTAGCAAATTCTTAAACTGATTTTTATCATAATTATGTGGGATTTTTACACATTTCTTTGTTTTCCCTGGGTGTATGCATTCCTATTCTGTATTCACTGCTGAGTGAGTGTTTCTGTCCTCTTTCTAGTATGCCTTTGTGTATTCATACAATTACCAAACTTCTGCTCAGACTCTTCTCCAGACTGAATATATGCTGAACATTTCCTCAAAAATCTTTGTCTTCCAAATCTTATATCATTTATCATGAAACCAAGGAGTGATAGTATCTACCTTGTGCCTCTACTTTTGTCTAGATCCTCTGACTATAGATCTGTATCTATGATTAGAATACTGTGTGCCATTTTGGGCACCTTAGTACCAAAATGTCACTACCAGGGAAGAGATCTTTCCCCCAGAACAAAGGTTAGTGGCTAGGAGAGAGAGAGATTGAGAGCTCTGCTTTGTTGGCTGTACCTTGTTGTTTCGGTCATAGCTGTCATGCAGCTGGAGATGTTTCCCCACTTTGCTTCCCAGATCCATCCACTTTCCCTTGAACCATTTCACTGATGGTTTCTTCAGCATGCTGGCACCTGCTACTTTGCAAGTGAATGTGATGTTTCCACCTTGAAAGGGAGACAGGTTCAGTTAAGCCTGTGAGTGGTGATTAGTATTTCTGTTAGATTTATAGATACTAAGGTCACAAGGGACCATTATGATCATCTAGTCTGACCTCCTGCACAACGCAGCCACAGAATCTCACCCACCCACTCCTACGAAAAACCTCACCTATGTCTGAGCTATTGAAGTCCTCAAATCATCGTCTAGCAAGTGACCCGTGCCCCATCCTACAGAGGAAAGTGAAAAACCTCCAGGGCCTCTTCCAATCTGCCCTGGAGGAAAATTCCTTCCTGACCCCAAATATGGCAATCAGCTAAACCATGAGCATATGGGCAAGATTCACCAGCCAGATACTACAGAAAATTCTTTCCTGGGTAACTCAGATCCCACTCATCTAATATCCCATCAGAGGCCATTAGGCCTATTTAGCCTGAATATTTAAAGATCAATTAATTACCAAAATCACATTATCCCATCATACCATCTCCTCCATAAACTTATCGAGTAGAATCTTAAAGCCAGATAGATCTTTTGCCCCCACTGCTTCCCTTGGAAGGCTATTCCAAAACTTCATTCCTCTGATGGTTAGAAACCTTCGTCTGATTTCAAGTCTAAACTTCCTGGTGGCCAGTTTATATCCATTTGTTCTTGTGTCCACATTGG